>NW_027211047.1:7500-90000 GCF_029030835.1 Brachyistius frenatus
GGCCGGTTTATTTATCTCAGAATTCAGATTTTTGTATGCTTACTGAAGATAGAAGATCAATTTAGATGTCGACAAACTGATTAATGGTAGTTTTAGAAATCACAAGAATAATCTAATAAATAATGTCTAAAAGGGTTTGAAGGTCACTAAAAGTACAAAAATGTTCCAGTTCTGAAATGCCAAAAAACATTCCAACTTGAATCTGAAGATCTGAAGATCTAAAGATCTGAACCATACATTTCCATATAAAGTGCATCAGGGGGCCATTGTTGCATTTCTAAACTGTTGCTGTCTACAATTATATGATATTGTATCAATGCTTGTGATGTCATTTGAAAGCTCCGCCCTTGTTTGTTTTGTTGTTTTTATTTGATCCTATTTTTAAGAAGGTGGGTGGAGGTGATCGGAGGTCAATGCTAAAACATTATGGATTCATAATAATTATAATGGGCAACTTATATCAAAGAAGTGCAGCTTGTGGCTGAAAACTAAACAAACCAGATGGTTGTTAGATAACTCTTATCTGCAGAGAAGTCTGTGGGCGTGTTTCACACAGTGCCGGCTGGTGAACTGTCCAAACACTCCACGTTCACCTCCAAAGACCTTCAGAGAGCTCACTGGACGGACAGAAGGATTTATGTGGTTAGATTCCTTTTGTAGTTTCATACTGTCATGAATCTTTCATCATTCCTGTAGCTCGTGCTTTTAACTCCTTTATGTTCAGGCTATTATTAACATTTCCACTTGAATTCAGTGTGTAGCAGCTCCAGAACTGTGAAACCAAAAGGAAATGTTGGTCTGGATCAGAAGAGACTTTTTAAATCCAATAGGTCTCATTTTCTTTTTCCCAAGATTAAAAACTGAAAAAATAGAGAATAAATAACATTATAACAATACTGATGTTATTGAACCTGTTTGAGTCACATCAGATCCACAGAACTGAATGTGTTGTTGCAAATGTAATAGTAGATGCAGCCTGATCACAATACAGGGACCTAATACGAGCACAATATTATCATAGTATGGATAATTATGTATGAATTTTTACTAAATAATGAATAGTTAAGCTGGGAACCATCATCTTCAGTTCAATCCTCTTGCAGTTTTTAAAAAAAATATTTTTATGACTGAATAGCGTCCACATATTTTATTCTGTTGCATCACAATTAATTTAAATTGGAAATATTTTTTGGCAGCAAAATGCAATATATATTTTTAAAAAGATATTACTGGCATCAAAGTGAGTAAGTTCGGTCACACTTGGGCTGCTCAGATATTTGACACATTTTGTTTACAGAAGCTGGAAGCTATAAAGATTTCTTTACATGCTGTTTCCAATTTCCCCCCAAAAAAGAAAATAAAGTGTGCAGCCACAAACGATATCTGATTCTGAAGTGAAGCATTTAGTATCTCAGGGTTGATTTTCAGACAGCTCCGCCCCTGCGCTCCAGTTACACCCATCAACACAACGAGCGCACCTTACGTAACACCGACCGGCGCTCAGTTACAACACGCGGAGAGTGAACCATCCTGCAAACAGACAGTTTCAGTGCTCATCACTGCAGCAACTCTGACACACACCGGGGACACGGCGGGTCACGGACGAGCTGAGACAGCAGCAGGTGAGACAGCAGGTGGGACAGCAGGTGAGACGACAGCAGGTGAGACAGCAGGTGGGACAGTAGGTGAGACAGCAGGTGAGACAGTAGGTGAGACAGCAGGTGGGACAGTAGGTGAGACAGTAGGTGAGACAGTAGGTGAGACAGCAGGTGGGACAGTAGGTGAGACAGTAGGTGAGACAGTAGGTGAGACAGTAGGTGAGACAGCAGCAGCAGCGCGGCGGTAGTTCGGAGCAGTGACAGAATGGAGTGAACAGCGGAGGAGCTGCCTTGGATTAATTGGTGATATTTCTGTGCGTAAAGCTGCTGTTACGTTATCGATGATGACCGCGCCTCTTCCTAAAGTCCAAATAAAACGTTTTCAAAAGGTTCTCGTCCCACATCTCAATATGAACCTATTTTGACGTGAAGTCCAATCTGAGGACTGTTCAGGCTTCTTAAAGCAGAAAGTGTGACGATCTCATTTCAATGTACGCACGATTTACCCGCCGGCGGTGTAGTTTCTTATTTACAAGGACTTTAGTGACTTCTCAGTGCCTTTATATCCCGATATTGATATCAGCGTATCTCTTCTCACGTGCAACTGTGTCTTTCATAAACGCTGGTCGGTGTCACAGTCATAGTTATTAAACACGAGTTATGTCATCTTCAGCAGCAAGGTCACCACACTGAATGGGACCGTTTCACTTTCCCACCTTGTATAATTATGGTTTGCATTCACAGCCTCTTTTATGTAGGCTATCTGAATTTATGTTTTTATTTAAATGTTCCCAAACTGCACGAGGCCAGCTGAGCAGGCCGAGGTGAAGCAGGAGCAGGACACAAGATCACAATAAGAATGACCACAAGGAGTTTATTAGATACACAAAGTGGCTCTGAATGCTTTGTTCCATTGAGACTGATGAAGAACTGGTGACTGGATGAAGAGCTGGTGACTGGATGAAGAACTGGTGACTGGATGAAGAACTGGTGACTGGATGAAGAACTGGTGACTGGATGAAGAGCTGGTGAAGAGCTGGTGACTGGATGAAGAACTGGTGACTGGATGAAGAGCTGGTGACTGGATGAAGAACTGGTGACTGGATGAAGAACTGGTGACTGGATGAAGAGCTGGTGACTGGATGAAGAACTGGTGACTGGATGAAGAGCTGGTGACTGGATGAAGAACTGGTGACTGGATGAAGAGCTGGTGACTGGATGAAGAGCTGGTGACTGGATGAAGAACTGGTGACTGGATGAAGAGCTGGTGACTGGATGAAGAACTGGTGACTGAATGAAGAACTGGTGAAGAGCTGGTGACTGGATGAAGAACTGGTGACTGGATGAAGAGCTGGTGACTGGATGAAGAACTGGTGACTGGATGAAGAACTGGTGACTGGATGAAGAGCTGGTGACTGGATGACTGGATGAAGAGCTGGTGACTGGATGAAGAACTGGTGACTGGATGAAGAGCTGGTGACTGGATGACTGGATGAAGAACTGGTGACTGGATGAAGAGCTGGTGACTGGATGAAGAACTGGTGACTGGATGAAGAGCTGGTGACTGGATGAAGAACTGGTGACTGGATGAAGAACTGGTGACTGGATGACTGGATGAAGAGCTGGTGACTGGATGAAGAGCTGGTGACTGGATGAAGAGCTGGTGACTGGATGAAGAGCTGGTGACTGGATGACTGGATGAAGAGCTGGTGACTGGATGAAGAGCTGGTGACTGGATGAAGAGCTGGTGACTGGATGAAGAGCTGGTGACTGGATGACTGGATGAAGAGCTGGTGACTGGATGAAGAGCTGGTGACTGGATGAAGAGCTGGTGACTGGATGAAGAGCTGGCCCTGCGGTCCAGCATCCATACTAACACACTATTTAGTATGTCAGAAAAATATCTAGTATGTACCAAGACTCAGTATGTTAGAGGTAGGATGCCAAAAGTACCAGGATGTTCTACTACATCCGGCCTATCTTAGTCTGCAGGTCAGTATGCCATGCTATGACCCACAATGCTCTGCAGCGGAAGACAAGTCACAGACTGAGTGGCGCTGATGCTCCGCCCACAAAAGGAAGGAGGAGGCGGGGCTTTAAAAAGAAGCTTAATCACATCTTTTTTCTTTTTACTACAAATGTCACTACAGATCGTGACGGATGTGACTAAGTGGGTCAAAGTTGCATTTTTATGACGAAGTAGTTTGTCCCAGTTGACTACATGCAACATATGTACTTTGTGAGGGGAACTGCAGTACTACAGAAAGTAAGAAGAAATAGCATGTGATTCTGAACTCAGGGTGGTTTATAGGAGCCTAAACGGTAGCCATCTTGTCTCCGTACAGGAAGGGGGCGGGGCCACTGACAGATTTTCAAATTAAAGCGTGTGAGGAAGTTGCAGCTTCCTGAACACAACGTGTTTCTTTTCCACTGCTGCTGCTGGACAGAAGAATCAGTGTGTTTATTGAGTTAAACAGAGGACACAAAAACACGTTGGATTCTGGGTAAAATAATTAAAGCTGCAGATATTTTGGAGGCTGATGTGTTCACATGATGAGGTCATTTCCTGTCAGTGCAGAACAGCAGCGTGAGATCTGAAATAATATAATCTACACAGCAGGAGTCCTTACATGGAAGAGGACTGTTTGTACTGGTTGAAAGATGTCGTCTGGAACACTTCACAGGACTAAAAGGAGAACACGAGAAAGACTCTGAAAGGGAACGTTTGTTCATCACCGTGACAGCCTCAATTAAATTAGATTAGACTTTATTAATCCCACAGTGGGGGAATTTACTCAACCTATTATAAATTTCTGACACTGTTCCCATTTCTCTAGAGTTTGTAATTCACGATGTGAACCGTCAGGCTTGATCTGATCTTGCCAGTTTAAAATCAGATTATTGAATTATTCTCCAAGGTTTAACTGAAAAAGATATATTAACAGCAGGCAGCTGCTCTGTCACAGCTGTGTCAGAAATTACAGACGAGGTCAACTTAAAAAAAAAAGTAAATCAGTCTGCAGGTAGTTTCTATACACTTCTGCTGCTCTGGGCAAAATAACATGCGTCAACCGGGCCCACCGGAAGATCTAAGGCTGCGAGTTGGCTCATATGGGGCTAACATTTCAGTAATGTAGCTCGGGGCCAGACCCAGGCGGGCCTTAAAAGTGATCAACAAAATCTTAAAATTAATTCTAAAACCAACCGGGAGCCAGCGGAGAGGCCAGAACTGGATAATGTGATGTCGTCTGTTAAAACCAGTAAGAAGCCGAGCTGCTGCACTCTGGACTAGTTGGAGGCGGGAGAGAGATTTTTGGTTTATGCCAGAAAGGAGTAGCAGTAATCTAGTCGAGAGAAAATGAGTGCATGAATGACTTTTTCCAGGTCAGTGTGACAGTATGGGTTTGATTCTGGAGATGATTCTTAATTGAAGGAAGCAGGACTGGACCATTTTTTTGATCTGTTTCAAAGCTTAACTGAGAGTCAAACATTACTCCCAAGTTTCTGGCAACAGGTTGTAAATAAGCAGACAGGGGACCAAGTCGACTCTTAATGAGACTGGTGTTATTGTTTGGGGAATTGAACAATATGACTTCTGATTTTGAGTTGTTGAGCTGAAGAAAGTTTTGAGCCATCCAACAGTTAATGTCAGAGAGACAATCTAAGACAGCATCCAGGCTGTTTGTGTCAGCAGGTCTCAGCGGAAGGTATATCTGTGTGTCGTCTGCATAGCAATGAAAAGATGCATCGTGTCGTTGGAGGATTTGGCCGAGTGGAAGCATGCAGATAGAAAATCAAACTGGACCTAAAATTGAACCTTGTGGTTACCAGAGGTAATGTGTGTCGTGGAAGACGAGTAATTACCGATGGTGACCGAGTAGGTTCTTTCTAAAAGGTAAGAATAAAACCAGCTAAGTGCAGCGTCCTTGATGCCAACCCAGGTTTTGAGGCGATCGATTAAAATGGTGATCTACGGTGTCAAAAGCTGCGCTTAGGTCTAAAAGAATTAAAACTGCACTCTCCCCCCTGTCTGCTGCTAAAAGGAGGTCATCAGTTACCGTGAGGAGGGCAGTTTCTGTGCTGTCTAGTGCTCTAAAACCAGACTGAAATTTATCAAAGATGTTGTTTCATATGATTCATAAAAGCTAAGAGTTGTGTTGAAACCACTTTTTCTAAAACTTTTGATAAAAGGGAAGTTTAGAAACTGGCCTAAAATTGGAGAAAACAGAAGGATCAAGCTTGGGTTTCTTTAAAAGAGGTTAGACCATAGCATGTTTAAAAATCGATGGGTAGCTGCCATTTGCTAAGGAGCTATTTATAATCAATAAAATACTGGGCCCTGCAGTGCCAATAACCTCTTTGAGAAATTTAGTGGGAATAAAATCAAGGCTGCATGTGGTTGATTTCATGAGATATGATTTGGGAAAAAGGACAGCGATACAGGTTCAAAATGACTAAAATAGCTTTGAATGTCCCTACTGGCATGTAAAACATGGGTTGGGGGGGTAATTTGTTGTCTTATTTCCTTTACCTTATTAATAAAATAATTTAAAAACTTCTCACACATCTCTTGTGAGGCATCAGTAAAATGACAGGGGGAGGGGTTTATGACCGAGTCTATGACCTTGAGTAAAACTCTGGGCTTCGAGTGATTATCTAAGATTAAACTGGAGGAAGCTCTTGCTTCTTTAACTGCCTTCTGATAATTCTTCATTGCATCTTTCCAGATTTCATAAAATACATGTAGGCCAGTTTTTTTCCATTTTCTTTCCTTTCTCCTACAGTCTCTGTTGAGTTCTTGGGTGGATCCATTTAGCCAGGGCTGTGGGGTTCTATTTGACTTTTTGACCTTGTAGGGGGCAACAGAGTCCAGGACAGTCTGACAGGTGTGATTAAAAAGGGAGACCAAGTTAAGTTAAGCATTTATTGTAACTATTTTCCTTCCTGGCTTTTTAATTTACCTGCTCTCAGACCTGTTTTCTTTGTTTGTCAGTCGGTATGTTCGGAGCGGTGGTGGTTGGCATCGGCACAGCCGGCTGGGTGAGGATCAGAGACATGTTGGCCCCGCTGCCCGGCAGTCCTGCAGAACAACTCTCCGTCAAAGGATTCATCTCCAGGTAACGCACGCATGATGCCCAACAGGCACAAACAGACTCGGAGGTCAAAGGTTATGTACAGTATGCAAAAGATCAGGCAACCCTCCACTAATTACATTATTGTTATTTATATTGAAATTAAACCAGAAATTAGTTTTACGAGCAAAGTGTGATATGAACTGTTGTTAGGATTTACGAGCTGATGACTCTTCTTTGTGGGCGATAAAAAGATGTCAGATACCAACTTGTAGCTTCCACTGTCTGACAGACCAGATGTGGAGAGCCAGAAAACATGAAACACATTAAAACACACATCAAGTGAACAGAAGAGCAAAACCAAACCTCCACATGACTGCAGAGGAACGTTTAGTTCAGTCTGAAGTCTGCTAAACAACATCTGGACCAACCAGAGCGTCTTGAAAACAAGAGTTCAAACTGTCGGGGCACCGCAGGCCATTTGAGCTGTTTATCAATGTTACAAATAAGAAAAACTGAACTATGCAATAACAGTTCATATTTTACTATAGAGCAGGGCGAGCGCAACGGTCTTCAATAAAGTAAACTGAAGAATTAGATTTGGGAATCTAAACTCTGAACAGGATCTGTTGGAGAGGACTGTGCAGCTTCTCATGCCGACGGCCTCTGAATGAGACAAAGTGCTGATGCAGCGGTTCCTGTAGAGCCGAGCGCTGTGCTGTTACCGAGCCTTCAGACCTGCTGCCCGTGTGTGGTTTATTTTGTGTGACTGATCGTCAGTAGATCGTCCTGTCGGCACCGAGTTCTTCCGTGCACGAATTTTAGCATTGATCGAGATCCATTGATTTAGAAATACAAAGTAATGAATTAGCACATGCACGTACCAGCTGGTTCAACAACAAAACAGAACACATCTTGGTACAGAAATATTAACCAATTAATCAGTTATGCAGAGCCTCCTTTTCTTAACTACACTCCCTATTTCTTTACGTCAAACAGTCCGAATGATATGACGGTGTATTAAGGCCATTTTAAGTCAAATAAAAACTCTTCAGTTGACTCTGAATCTTTATTTGTGTGAATTTACTGCAGACTGTTCCAGTGAAGTTAATAAACCGCCAACTCGGTGTACTTTTTAATTTTGTTGTTTACAGTTGCAAATGGTACGAAAACACTTATTAAATGAACAGAGAATCATTGTTCTCATTGATGTTTATTTTTCCAAGTTAAAACGGGGTCACATCTCCTAAACATGCAAAATAATTTGATTAAAGTTCGTGAAATGGAAGTTGCAGTTTAATAATGTAAAGTCAAGTTAATTTACAACAACGGTCACTCTGTCTTTAATCAGAGCAGCGATGTCATCAGTATGTTTGTGCCGGCAGGAGAAAACTGGACACTCAGCAGGGAGTCGCTCAGATCTCTGTGGACGAGGCTGTGAACAGTAACGACATCAACATGGCGTTCGTCTGCACTGAGAATGAGTCCCACGAGGAGAACGTCAGGTAATACCTCCGACATGCAGCTGTAAACGAGTCTGCACTAAATATCATTACAGCAAATCAATCAGTGAGTTCACATTTACAGACGTGTGATAGTTCTGGACAGTAGACAGAGTCTGAACTGGTGTTAATTTCACTTCTGTTATGAATTTCATGCACGGTCACAGCGGGTCATATTCTGTTTAGATCTTTAAACAGCAACAAAAACACCAATATGCAAAACACTTGCCGGCAAATATTTCAAATTAAAACAATTCATACCGTCAGCAATGCAAAAAAAGTGAAAGAAGATGTGACAATAATAGCAAAATGGCAAAAATGTCTTTTAAAAATTGACAGCTATGATTTGGGTATTAAGGTATGTAAAGTAGGAGGTAAACGTGTGCGCCTTTTTCTTTTGGAAGGACAGAGATGTTGAATGTACTTGTTGTATTGTCGAGCTCGACAGTCAGTCATGAAGCAGGCAGGTTGGTACCCAACTGAGAAGGAAGGAGTTTTGTTTGGGAATATTTGGGCCACCAATGGGAGTGCTGATCTTTCTTTAATTTGACATAGTATGTTTTTATTTAAATGACAGAAAATGATTTCCTGGTCAAATCCTATTTCTTTCTTGGCTCGACAGAATGTTTCTGCAGGCTGGGAAACACGTCTGTGTCGAGTATCCCATGACGATGAACTACAAGGCTGCTGTGGACCTTTGGAATTTAGCCCGGGAAAAAGGTGATGCAAATTTATAACTGTGCAAGTACTAACATGTGTGTTCCGTGTTCAGGTCAGGAGTTCAGTTCAGCAAAATGACTTCGACCGTCCAAAAAGTGCAGAGCTCAACTGTAAAATATTACCTGAGAAAGCAAAGTTAATACAAACAAGTTGGAAAACTGTGAAAAATGAAAACAGAATGTAATGATTTGGAAATCATGCAAAGCCATATTTCATTGAAAATGGAAGGAACAGACTTGAGACATTTTGTTTATTTAAAAAAATGTGTGCAAAATTACCAACTTTTTTGTAAACTTGTTCCAGAATAACATCTTCATCGCAACTATTTTGACATGTTTGTGGGCAAAACATAATTTTTTATAGAAAACACACAGGTCTAATTAAAGTGTGTGTGTGTATGTGTGTGTGTGTGTGTGGTGTGTGTGTGTGGTGTGTGTGTGTGTGTGTGTGTGTGTGTGTGTGTGTGTGTGGTGTGTGTGTGTGTGTGTGTGTGTGTGTGTGTGTGTGTGTGTGTGTGTGTGGTGTGTTGTTCAGGAGTGATTCTCCATGAGGAACACATAGAGCTCCTGACGGAGGACTACAAAGAACTGAAGAGACAGACGGAGGGAAAAGTGTTGCAGGAAGCTTCTCTTCATTTTACCGGTAAGGAACAGACGTTCTTCCTGTGAGACTTCTATCCATTTTTTTATCAAACATTCATCTCAGTTTTAAAATGTTGGTGTGTTTCCACGCGTTGAACTTGGAGAAAAGGTTTCATCCTCGGTTAGTTCTCTGCTTGAGAGAGATAACGTTTTTGGATCAGGACTTTTTGGGGTGGGGCTGCATTGCTGAACTTGCAGATTTTATTTTTAGAATACCAGCTTTGCTGTTTGCAGCAGCATTGTTATGATTCCATTTATAAAAAACCTGCAGCATGAGTTAATGGAGAAATTTAAGTTACTGGAACTTTTGGGAGAAAAAAAAAACACCTTTAATGTTCTTGGCAAGCGGCAACCAGCAGTGACGTCGCTCGTTGGTTTGTGAACCGCCGTTATGATGCCTCCAGTTTGGAATTTGGCCTGCGGTTTGGAGCAGGAAGTGACCATATTTGGACGAGCTGGGGGAGGAGCCAGCGGTGGATCTGACCGATCTGATCGGAAACCTGACGATACTACGTCCCGCCCACCGATAGCTGTAACCTGACTGCACCACAGGCCTGTCAATCAAACAGACACGCCCCCAAAACCAGGTCTTCTTGAATCTTCTTTTCTAATAAATGAGGGATTATTTTCAGATGGACCTCCAGAAAACTAATAAGAAGGAGTGACTTTAGCTAACAACACCGAGATAACTGATGGACACATTTTATTCACTTTGGATTTGATGAGAGAAGTTGAATGGGAGTCTATGGAGCCGGAGGCTTTTTGGAGCCGACCTCTAGTGGCACTCGCTGGTATTGCAGCTGAAGACACTTCTGGATCAGACACTACAAACACTTTTATATACCGTCAATGGTTCTTGGTTCAGTTTAATAAGCTGTATGGTTGAGGGGAAACCTCATTAACAACAATCTGATGTGCATACTGTAACTTGTTCAAGGCGGCGCTCTGAAGCCTGGATTCGGCTTCCTGGCGTTCAGTGGCATCGCTCGCCTCACCTGGTTGGTGGAGCTGTTCGGGGAGCTGTCAGTGACTGCAGCCACTGTAGAGGAGGACTCTGCCAACAACTACACTAAGATGACTGCAAAGCTGCTCACGTCTGACAACAGGTGGGAGAGGACACACTGCACCTGTCTGCTACTGGAAACAGTGTTATTGTTGGGAATTACTTTTGAGTGGTGAAGTAATCCATATTTGGTGCTCTAGTTATACACGTACAGTGTACACAGTATATAACGCCTGACGTGGTATTCATGTGAATAAAGTGATGAATAAAATACTTTAAAAAAAAAAAAATTCATAACATTATAGTGAATTTACTGCAGCAATTGGTGTTTTAAAATAGTATAATCTGTCATATTTCATCTGTCAAAAGAAGGTTTTAAGAGTTTTTTTTTAGTTATCAGTTGAATAGGTTTTTATGCTGGTGGTCAAAGGTCAAGGTTAGGGTGTACTGTACTCACAAATCACATTTTTGGCCATAAGCTAATTCGGATGCTAATTCTGACAAAATATCACACAAATCTCTAATAGAATAAAAAGGTTCAAGCTAATCTTCCCTTTGACATCATAATGTTCCAAAAGCACTTCTCAGGAACAGAAGGGCAGGTTGGGACCGTATTCGACATTTCAGACACTGATAACCGTTAAACTGTGATGACTGTATGGATCTTCTGAAGATGTGCGAAGCCTCCATGTTTTAGAATTTGTTGCTTCTTTGCAGCAACTTCAGTATTTGAAGCTTCGTCTACGATTACAGCTCAGTCAGCTGTATTGGCCCAGTTCCTTCTTCACTCCATGTATTATATGAGTCTGGACACACATTGATTTTAACTGTAACCTCACTAGTTTTTATTCGGGGTCTTCAGATTAGTGAAATCTTTAAAGGGCTACTGAGTTCCGATGCGTTCTATTTCTTGGTTTTCATATTAGTAAATAAGGAAACAGATGAAGTAGATCTTAATTTCCTCTGCGTCCTTCAGACCCCTGACGTGGATCGAGGAACGGCAGCCGGACCTTCCCAGGGCCAAGAACATCAACTTTCGCTTTGACTCCTGCACTTTGACCCAAATCCCTCCGGCACCCCGGGGGGGCGTGGGCCTCTTCATGCAGGACCTGGTCCTCTTCTCCGCCAAGTTGGCGGGTCAAGTGAGTCCCGAGGAGCTCCAGAGAGAGAGAGCCCGGATCCTTCACTGCCTGGAAGTGGCAGAGAGGATACGAGAAGTTTGCCAAAGTTGAATTTAGACTCTCCAGCTTATGGTCCTCGTAACAAATCATCTGATTGCAACGAGTATTTCTGTTTATTTTTCATCACTGTGCCCTTGAATTTTTGCCTCCAGTTTCAGTCGGTTGCACTTGCTTTGGAACTGAACTGCTACCTTCATCAGACAAGCCTTATGTTCAATGGGTGTTATTTTTACATTGTAAATAAAACGCTAACTAGCATACTGGAAGAGTCTTTATTACGTTCACTGAGCAGGTTAGCTTGTTTGTGGTAGCGTGTAGCATCGGTCAAGGAAAAACGTTTTAAACTTTGGAGGAGATTCGAATCACGGAGAAGATCCAGGAATTATTTCTCACTCTCAATGTGTGTGAAGTGTATGTGGCCAACTTAATGCAATACATCTTAAAAGACAGGAAAGGGCAGCAAGGTTCAATAGTTGTTCTTGGTTGTTTGTATATAATATATATAGATATATACTGTACTGTATGTACTGTATATACTGTGCATTTTATATTTATATTTTTTACTGCTGTTTTATTGCTTTTTATTATTTCTATTATTATCTTATTGCTTCTATATGCTGCTGTAGTGAAAAAAAATTCCCCTCGGGGATTAATAAAGTAAACCGACCTACCTACCGACCGACCTACCTAGTGTCAAAACATAAACAACTAGAAATACGATGACTCGATCACAATCCACATCCACAGATAACAATCCTCCTCCGGGATACATGTACTCGCTCCAAGCAGCGTTACGGAGCACCACAGGTTTCTCAATCCTGGACTTGTCTGGACTCATGGACGCCCTGAAGAACCGGCAGAGAGGCTCGGGAGTGACTTCATGGATGTCTTTGAAGATCCACCAATCAAGCTGCCCGGTGGAATCGGTCACGGTAATGGAGCTAAAAGCACAAGTTCGATCAGCAAGACTTTCTTTATATCGCATTCTTCTTCAATTCCCTCTCTCCCAAGTCTCTAATCACATGACCACGGGGTGTTTCTGGTAAACCAGTCAAACTTCACCACAATCTCAACCATCCAATCGTTCCCTTGCTGTCAAAGTTTAAATTTGTGCTCCTCTCTTCCACATCATGTTTGGGCTGCGACCCTCCTCCGGTCCAGCTCATCAGATTCCACCTCCCGTCACCCAGATCTGCCGTCTCCGCACCATCAATCAAGCTGACACTCATGGTTGTGCACTACGCACCGCCTCCCCTGTTAATATCAGGACATCCCCACGGGGTCTAGTCGCCAAAGACTCTCGCATCCATCGTGCTTCTCGTTGTTCTAACATTTAGTATCTGTTCACTCAGAACGAGTCTCTCCTGATGGAGGTCCTGATGGTTACAGCAGGTTTTAGATTAGTACCAGGACCAGTTCTGTTATGTCGGTATGGGTAGAAACTAACCCAACTGCTGTCCCTGATTGTCTCAGTGTTGCAGAGCAGTGACATTTGAAGCCCTCCCCCAGAGACACGCCATCGGGGATCTGTTCAAACGGACCACCGATCAGCAGCCGACCTTCCTTCCCGGCCTGGTTGTGCAACGTGTTTCTGAACCTGCCAAGTTTCAGTGAACTGCCATATTTACCGAGTCTGTCTGCTCCGACTGTCGCTCACAGCTTCAGTTTTCTTCTCTGTGAATAGTCTGGTCACTTAACACATAAACTCATGCACACACATACCACAGTATATGCACATGTACATTCTCTGAGCACATGCCAAGAAATAAGCAGGGGATGTTTGTTTGTAAAGGGAAATTACCACCAGGGATTTGCTTCCAAAGCAGTGTGATTTTGGTGAAGATTAACCTCATGTCTCCACTGACCTGCTATCTTATTTGAACTTAACTTTAACCGTCCTCCCAAAGAATTAGAATTCACTTCTGATTCTCTTTTTTGCATCCCGAAGCTGATCCTCGTCCTCATGTGCCTTCCACAGCCAATAGATTGTATCATCACCGCCATCTTCTACCGAAAGGCCATTTAATACTTTAAATGTTCCTCAAAACCAGAGTCCCACATCTTGAAGGGGTTGGCTTTGGGGTCAAACTTAACTGTATTCCCCTGCGTATGACTTTTACATCTGTGTAGATTAGATAACTGTGCCATAAAGTAACTGATACGTGTCTTTCTTGTAGGTTGGACTCTGATCTGGCAATGATTCTGCACTCAGTCGGACAGATGTGCCGCCGCTCAGAGGGCGTGTCTAACCTTACTGTACATCACATTTTCAGCTACCTGTTTTAAGCTAACATACATCAACATTGCACTGACACCTACATGAACTCATTTTTTAGTCAGTTGCTCTTAATATTTATGAACCTTTTGAATGTGATTTCTGGATGTAAGTAATGGGGTACGTGTCATGATCAACAAAATGCAAATATTTGTATTTCAACATTTCCATGAACTGTAGTGCCATTCTGTCATTTCAGTGCCAAAATCTGCTGCTTTTTTCATCTGCACAAGTTCACTGCTCAGGGTACATTCAACGGAAATTATGCTTTTGATCTACAGAAAGTGAATTATTCTACTAGAAAAACTGTTGGTTTGCCTTGTGAAACAGGCATTTTTCTGATAAAAAAAAATAAAAATAAAAATAAAAATAAAAATTCATGGGTGGTTGTGGCTCAGTCAGTAGAGTGGGTTGCACACTAATCAGAAGGTTGGTGGTTCGATCCCCAGCTCCTCCTGTCCACATGCCTAAGTGTCCTTGAGCAAGACACTGAACCCTAAGTTGCTCCCGATGGGTGTGTGAATGTTCTCTGATGGCAGCACCTTTACATGTTGATCTGTGTCATTAGTGTGTGAATGGATGAATGGGAAAACCATGTTAAAGCGCTTTGAGACCGAAAGGTGATAAAACTATACAAGTACAGACCATTTACTTGGCTCGTATCAGCGTTTGTACAGATGCTTTGAAGGGCCGACCAATCAGAGATTTATAAAAACCTGCAGCATGAGCTAATGGGGAAATTGCTGCCTGAGGCTTTTTGAGGCCGACCTCTAGTGGCACTCGGTGGTATTGCAGCTCAAGACACTTCTGGATCAGAACCATTTTTCAGAGCTAGAAGCTACGAACTCTTTTATATACCGTCAGTGGTTTTTGCTTCAGTTTAACAAGTTGTATGTTGAAAATTCTCTGAAGGGGAATCAGCGTCGGTGTTCGTCCCGCCCCTCCTTCACTGCGATTGGACGGCTGGTGACAGTGACGAGCGCAGCGTTAACATTGTTCAACTGTTATTGACTGGAAAAAGAGCAGAATAAACGGTCAGCACCTTGTCAGAGCACCTCGTCAGGCTGCTGGCGTTCGTTAAATCAATTTTAAAAATATTCTGTAATCAGGAAAAATCACTTTAGTGGACACTGCAGCGATGGCAGTGTCGGCCGGTTTCGGCACGAGCTGATTGGTTAAAATCAAGCCGAGGTCGACGCTCAGGAAGGAAGGAAGGACTGCAAATGATTCCCTGTGGAGGCTGAACAGATCAACATGTTCACTGAGTGAAATACGGTTCTGGTTCGCAGCAGAATAATCTTCACCAGGAGGAAAAAACAGAACATCCGTTCTTACAGAAGTGGGAATGTGGACGTTTTGGTGACATTGTTCAAGATGTGTGTCTTCAGTTCTCTTTTTATTTACGAGGTCACAGCGACAGGTGCTGTTGACCTGGAATATTTTATGTTGGGAGGCGTTTATTTTTGTAATAAAATAAGCTGTGTTGAGCTTTCTTTCATCTCTGTAATATTATTTTATTATATATTAATATATATATATTATATATATATATTAATCAAAATCAGAAACACCCTGCCTCTGCATGACGCTGCATGTGCCAGACTATTATAATTCCTTGTTGTCCGGATGTCCCAGTTATTCTTTAAAAAGCCTGCAGTTGATCCAGAAATACTGCAGCGAGAGAACTGAGAGGATTTAACGAGAGATATTTCATTTTATGATGGATGTGGCCTCTATTTAAAAGTAATAACATTAAATGTTCACAACAATTTCACCAAATAATATCACTGTGTATCCAAATCATGTCAGTTTTAATTTTACACTAAAGTAGTGAACTTTCTCTCAATCAACCCTAAACTAATACGTATTAAAGCAGTTTCATTAAAGTGGTGGAATTTGTTTCAGTATTATTCATCCTGTCAGAGGTAAGCGTTAAACTACATCTGAATATAAACTTTGGTCTGAACTTGTCTGTTTAGAAGAGAAAATTGAGTTTACTTTTAAAAAAAAATTCTGGTTCATGGTTTCTAAAAAACACAAACCATTTTTTTTTATAACTGAGAATAACCTAAGCTCGTCACTGTTTGTTTTTTGAAGCATCCAGAGGAGGTCAGACGAGGCGTCACACCATCTGAAAGCCCTCAAACAGATGCAGTACAGTCGGACTCTGACTTCATGAGGCTCATCTCACTGAGCGTGACGTGAAATATGAGATATTTACTCAACTCACTTCTGTTGAACTGAAGCAGAAATCTACCTGACAAAGGAAGCTAAAGGCCACTAGAGGTCAGTGGCCCTTTTTATTTTGTTAGTTTATGACGCACCACCATAATACAGCAGTGTCCTACAGTAGGTGTGTTTGAACCCTTATCCATTAAAACAGAGTAAAAACATTCAGGAGAATCCTTTTTATCAAATCAACAGAAACCTTCCAAGTCTGTTTTTCACTCGTCCATCTCAGAAATGTTTGTTAGAACTGATTCGCTGCGACTAATGAAATCAATGCAGCTAAACTGTCCACTCAACAGACAGGGTGTCCCCGTCCTAAATATCACACCAACCGAACCGAACTCTGGAGGAGTTGGACCGACGGCTGCTGTTCAGGTGAGGAGTTTGTTTTTCAGACTGATGTACTTGGAAGTTAGTTTTGGCTGCAGTGTGTCAAGTCCTACAAACAGTCTTTGAAAAACCTCAAAGGTTTTGGCGAGTTTGGGGGGATAGTCCAGGTTGAGGGCGTAGGTGAGACCCAGGAGGAGGCAGCAGGCTCTGGACAGGTTGTCCAGACCGGTCAGCACCGGACTTCCATCAATGATGATGCCTACTGCGTCCGGCTGGTGACACACGTAGATCCTCATACTCTGTGTTTCAAGGTCCTTCTGCATTTTATCTTCCGCAGTTTTCTAAAGCACACGTGAAGACACAGTCCTTTACTTTTAATTAAATAAATAAAAGAAGTTCAAATTCCAACAAGTTCAACTAAACCAAATCAGATGAGGCACCGATGAGAAGTTTGGGTTGGTCTTGTGAGGGCCGGTCTGTTTTTGACCAGGCCCTGACATTATTCAGCCTTCATACAGATGATTAATAAGCAGCTACCATCAAAACTCAAAGTATCGAGCAACGTACTGGCAACAACCTTTTTTAAGGTGAGAAGACGCTATAAAAGTGCATTTACTGCTTCGCAATATTGA
Source organism: Brachyistius frenatus (assembly GCF_029030835.1). Taxonomy (NCBI): domain Eukaryota; kingdom Metazoa; phylum Chordata; class Actinopteri; family Embiotocidae; genus Brachyistius; species Brachyistius frenatus. Next base: position 24,684 of record NW_027211047.1, read on the forward strand.
AAACAACAGCAAGCTGTCAGGTCACACCTGATTTATGTATTTATAATTTCTAATCAAAACAAGCAAAAACAGATCAAATGCACAACCCCCCCCAAAAAAGTATGTCTGCCAGACAAGCGAATGTTTCTGATTCATCTGTTTCGTTTGTTTATTGCAGTGAAATTCTAAGAATGTTGTTAAACTGCAAACTCCCACAAATGTTGCTGAAAGTGGTTGAACTTGCATTAATTATGGTGATTTCCTGGAGGTTTGTTTTTAAGTCAGAGATGACAGAAATTAACTGTTTTATTGGCCATTTTTCTAGCTGCATCCAACATGCACACCTTTTTCATGATGGGATTGTCTCCTCCCCCTCACCTCCACACAGCTAGCCAGACATTGGATTTCCCTTTTTACATTTGTTATTCAAATATCTGAGACACTTTTCTAGTGCACAGATCAATAAAACCATCATTAATGTCTCTCCGGAGAGACGGTCTATAAACATGTTTTTTAAGATGGTGTTTGTGTTCGAAGTAAACTGTTCAGTGCTCTCAACTAATGTTATTAGAAAATCGATCCAGAATTGCAGAAGATTGGAATCATACAACTGTGATTCTTATGTGAATAGGCTTTTCCACCAAACTGGTAGAATGACTTACGCTGTAGTCAGAGACGAGGTCCTGGACGCTCTCCCCCACGTACTCAATGAGGCATCTCAGAGTCACATCCCTCTTCTTCACCACTGACGAGTCGGGGTCCTTCAGTTTGAGCACAAACAAAAGCTCAAGACTCACAATTTACTCGTTCCTCACTTGTTCATCATGTCTTCAATAAGACTTTTCACTTTCTCAGCTTGTGACGACCTCAAAAACAGGAATGAGAGACATTTGTTTTTAACTTTTGACCGCCTTGACCTCACCTGTATCAGCTCCATGGACACTCTTCATGCGCTGTCCAACAGCGCCCCCCTTTGAGCTGAACAGATCCAGGAACTTTGGCATGTAGTGGTCCAGCTGGCAGATGAACGTGGACTCCAGAGGAATCGTGTTGCACCTCCTGAACTCTTCATTTATCTGAAACACAGCATGTTGTCAATAACTGATAGTGAAGACACGTCAGTTATTAGATCATCACCATTATTTGAGCTGACCACAATTATTTTGCATAATCGTTGGACTCATTTCCATCCATCTGTATAAAAATCTCTGGAAGAAACTAACATTATTTCCACAGTTTGAGGTTTGACTGGTGTTCACTGGCACATAACTGGACCATCAGCACCACCTACTGGTCATCTCCGGCGCTGAACGTCTAATGTTCGACCGCCTGCTGACTCTACTGGCTCTTCATGAGGTTTACGTGTATCATTGAACTATAATCAGGCCCAAACATCAAAAGTGGGATAAAATGAACAGAAAAAGACAATTAAATCATTAACGACAATTATTTATATAACAATTAATTGTGAACTATAATTTCACGACTGTGGCAGCACTAGATTATGATATCGATCTGAAAGTTTTGAGGCTGCAGTTTAAGTTGTACACTTTGTGTGTTTGGTTTACGTGTTTAAGGACATTTACAACATGCATGTACATGTATGTCACAGGCTTTATGACATACTTCTGATTAAAATAATGCAGCACAATCATTTCTACTCAATTTATTTACTTCAAACTAGCTACTAGCGAGCTGGAGAACTCTTGATTGCAATAATATTTCAACTATTTCACTAAGTGAATGCAAGAAAATGCTGTCAAAGGATTTTCAAAATAAGAGGAGGAAACACTCAGAGCATTTCTAAAAGTAACTGAAGAAAAACCCGTGAAACAAATGAGACAAAATATTATACTTGCTTTTGTATTTCTAGAGATTGATTGAGTCAGTTGTTTTTAATCAATGGTGTGATTATCAGATTATCAATATTATAGAAACACCCAACAATTTATGATCTCCCCGTGCAGTTCTTCCCACTCACGTGCTGTTTGGATTTCTTTTGCAGGTATCCAAACTATTGTGAATAAAACTTGAAATACATCCTTTGATTGTAGTTTCATTCATTATTGAGGGCATCACAGTAGCAGCAAATATTACGTTTGTGCTTCTTGCAATAGATTGTACCAATGTGTTGGAGCGGAGAGTTTAATAGACGAGAGCTGCCACAAATACTAAATAACAAGAATAATAATCAGGTTTAAGATTTTTCTGTTTCCGCTGCTTTTAATTCAGTTTGGGACAATTAGTTCAACATAACCTTGAACTGTGTCGTAATCTTTATCCTCCTGTTGATTTTCTTGGTTCTAATTGATTTCATCAGGTGACTTCTCGCTGTGATACGAGGACGGTTTGTTTACATGTGTGGGATGAAAGAGGACGGGCCATCTCTCTTTGAATTCTGCCACCTGCACCGACTGGCCGACGACTTCCCGCCTTCGACAGCTGTCCGTTCTGGACATCATGTCTTTGAGGACCTGAGCGTTGTCCTTCGTCCTGCTGGTTGCGATGAGCTCCAGTCTCACCCTCTCCGGGCTGTCGTCCGGCAGGTAGTTCACCTCCGATTTACGAGGCCTCTTGATGTTCTTGGCAGGTTTTTTGTCGCCGTCCAGCTTGTGTTTCGAAGTGTTTCTCATCAACTCGGGGTTTCCGTGTGCTTTCAGTTTGCTTCTGTAGTTTACACATTTATATCTCAGGCTTTGCTGCCAGCCGTAACATCCGTTAAAAGAGCCGGGTTCCCTCAGGCACGGATGCTTCTCTATGAGTGCCCGTGCCACCGCAGCCCTCTGCGGGTCGTTGGGATACGCCGTGTAGGAGAACATGGACTCCGCCAGGCGCTCCAGGATGTCGGATTTGACGCTCGGTACCGTCAGCGGGGTGCCGTCCTTCAGGAACTTCTCGTTGCCTTGCCTCAGAGCCATCTCCGTGTTGTAGGAGAAAGTTGGGATGGGGAAGACGGCGGGCCACAGGTTCTGTCTCTCAGTGGGAGGCGGACTGGGAATCAGGTGGTCCTGTGAGGTCCTGTGGTCCACGGAGAGCAGGACGTCCACGGAGGAGACGGAGGAGGTGTCCGGGTTGCGCTCCTGAGGCACCGTGGTCATTATTATGCCCGGCGGCACGTGCACTATTTTCAGTGTGTCTTTATCTTTCAGGTCACCTGTACAGGTGAGAGTGAACAAGTTGTCGAAGTCAGCGTCTTTGTATTGAAGGCCGATGTCTGTGGAGATGGAAAGGCTTGTTTGAACACTTTAATGAAGTCCTCCACCGATGACGGGATGCCGTTTTGGAAAGTTATCTTCTTGATATCATGATCGACGATCACTCGAAATCTCATCGCTTGTTGCAGATCTGCAAGTAAAGAAAACACATAAATTGAGAACATAACAACGTACAAAAAAACGTCAACAACTCACCAACATGGACCTCTCTAACTAATTGGCTTTGTGTTTATGCACCTGACAACACGATATTCAGCCGTGAGAGCTTTAAATACCTGGTATGAACCAAGTCATCGGAGCACTAGATGGTTCATACCAGGTATTTAAAGCATTTTTTTTGTTTACCACCTAATTCCATGTGTTCATTCATAGTTTGAAATCTTCAATATTAATCTACAATGTAGAAAAAAATAACCAGAATATGTTTTATATTTTACATTCTTCTAATTAGCCACCTTTTGCTTTGATGACAGCTTTGCACACTGTTGGGATTCTTTCAATCAGCTCCATGAGGTGTTCACCTGGACTGGTTTTCCAACAGTCTTGAAGGAGTTCCCAGAGGTGCTGAGCACTTGTTGGCTGCTTTGCCTTCACTCTGCAGCCCAACTCATCCCAGAGCGTCTCATTGGGTTTAGGTCGGTGATGGTGGAGGCCAGGTCATCTGACGCAGCACTCATCACTCTCCTTCTTAGTCAAACAGCCCTTCCACAGCCTGGAGGTGTGTTTGGGGTCGTCGACCTGTTGAAACACAAATGCTGGTCCCACTAAGCTCAAACCAGATGGGATGGCATGTCGCTGCAGAATGCTGTGGGAGCCATGCTGGTTAATATGACTTGAATTTTGAATAAATCACCAACAGTGTCACCAGTAAACCCCCCCCCACACACACACACACACACCATCACACCTCCTCCTCCGTGCTTCACGGTGGGAACCACATGTAGAAACCATCCGCTCAGCTTTTCTGTGTCTTACAAAGACACGGCGGGTGGAACCAAAAATCTCAAAATAGGACTCATCAGACCAAAGTCCAGATTTCCACTGGTTTGATGTCCAGTCCTTGTGTTTCTTGGCCCAAGCAAGTCTCTTCTTCTTCTTCTTCCTCAGTAGCAGCTTCTTTGCAGCAATTCGACCCTGAAGGCCTGATTCACCCAGTCTCCTCTGAACAGTTGATGTTGAGATGTGTCTGCTACTTGAACCCTGTGAAGCATTTCTGTGGGCTCTAATCTGAGGTTCTGTTAATTTGCGGTTTCTGAGGCTGGTAACTCTAATGAACTTATCCTCAGCAGCAGAGGTAACTCTTGGTCTTCCTGTCCTGGGCGGTCCTCATGAGAGACAGTTTCATCAGAGCGTCTGATGGTTTTCACGACTGCACTTGAGGATACATTCAAAGTTCTCTAAATGTTCCGGATTGACTGACTAAAGTAATGATGGACTGTCGTTTCTCTTTACTTAGTTGAGTGGTTCGTGCCATAACATGGATTACAACTGTAGTCCAATATACCGATTCACTGTAGAGAGCTGTGCACCAACCCTGCCTCTGCACAACACAACTGATGCTCTCAAACACATTAAGAAGACAAGAAATTCCACAAATGAACTCTTGACAAGGCTCACCTGTTAACTGAAAACTATTCCAGGTGAACACCTCATGGAGCTGATTGAAAGAATCCCAAGAGTGTGCAAAGCTGTAATCAAAGCAAAAGGTGGCTACTTAGAAGAATGTAAAATATAAAACATATTCTGGTTTGTTCAACACTTTTTTTCATAGTTTAGATGTCTTCAATATGACTCTACAATGTAGAAAAAAATAAAAATAAAGAAAAACCATTGAATGAGAAGGTGTGTCCAAACTTTTAACTGGTACTGTATCTATATATCTATTTACCTTTCCTGGCAGGCTTCCTTGCTACAGTTGTTTTTTTTTTTTTAAACTATAAACATATCAAGCCTAAACAGATAAAAACATATTTTTAAATTGATTACAATTTGTTTTGTGAGTCCTCTTTGAGTGTTTCAGTGTTTGTGAGCTTTCACCATATTACTGAGATGTCTAAGAGATTATTGTCCTTCAGACCAGTTTTGTCTGTTTTAACCATAAAACCACCCAAATGATTAAAAACAGAGCAAGGACAGAGAAACATGAACATGCATCTATTTAGACATTTATTTAAATATTCAGATAAAAAAGACTGTAAATTACAAACACATGCTTTGTTGGAATTATTTTTGTTTATCAAAATGATGAAACTGACTGGATTCTTTAGCGGCTTAATTAAGACACAGAAAGTGTCAATAGATGGTGAGTGTTTATTTCTCTTTCCGGATTTTCTTTGGCCTTTATTTTGAAAATTAAAGTCAAAATAAAGTTTTATTATTCGCTCACATCTAATTACGTTCAATAAAATCTTAATCTTGTTTTGAAATCTGGTTTATTAACTAAATGTCTCGTGGCACAAAATAAAATGGGGTCTATTTCCTCCGTTTTAGAAGAGAAAGCTGAGTTAACAACAGTAAAGGTCAGCACAGCTTCCTGGCAGCTTGTTTTGAATTTTCAGAGCCTCGCAATTACATCCGGTGAATTCAAAGATAAAAAACAAATAACGTCCGCTCGCAGCGTGAAATATTAGCGCACAAATAACGCCAAATGGATTCCGGAAATGATGTACCGCGGAAATATGAGTAAAATACAGATGACGATAACAAATATTGTTTTTGGTTTTTTCCTCCACTTTTACTCTGAAGGCGCTCAAAGGCTGAACATCCGGCTTTAATGTGCTCTGACTTCAGAACCGAAACAAGCTGAACCATCTTTCCTGCAGAGGCTGCAGGATCACGGTTCCGTCCGTTCAGCCACTGAGGATAAATGAGACACCTTCTTAAAGAAACAGGTGATGAGTGAAATGTCAAAAAAACAAACTTCTCCAAACCTACTTTTTTATTCAGGAACTCGGACCTCTCGTCTTCCAGCATCTTTCTCTGGTGACTGATCTCCTCCTCATAGTTGGAGATGGTCCAGCCCGAAGATCTCCTCGACGGCTGCAGAGATGCCGGTTGATGAAACTTTTCAGGGTTTGCAGTGTGGACATGTTCAGAAAAACGTGTCTCCAGCCGTTTTTTTTCTCGTTGGCTTGCTTCCCGCCCAGTGACGTCAGGCCTGGAGATGAGGAGGAGTGGGGGGGGGGGGTGCAAAACAGCTGCAACCAAGTCGGACAGCTTTCATCTGTTTAGTCTGAACAGGAAGTCAGAAAAACTCACATCCGGTTAGATCTGATTCCATCTAATAAAAGCTTATCAGACCAGACATCCGTTCGTAAGCAGTCGACAATTGTTTTTATTTTGACACAGGAGCCACTAAAATGTTGCACAGGTGATCTGTTTATGGTTCAAACTCCAGTTCTCAATAATTCTCATGTAAATCAGCATCTTATTTTGTAAATGAATCAGCTGAGCAGACCTGTGACTCTGACACTACATAAATAAACGTAAAATATCAATGAATAATAAAACAGAACAACTACTTTCCCTTCCGATAAATCAGAAGACTCACATCTGTACAGATTATACTTTTTATGTTAGTAAACATCTGGAGCATCAGGACATGAACAATACAACAAAGGAGACCCTGAACTGTTGAGCAGCTGAAATCCTCTATCAGGCCAGAATGGGACCACATTTCACTTTCAAAACTCCAGAAACTGGTCTCCTCATTTCCCCAACGTTTCCAGAGTGTTGTTAAAAGAAGAGTTGATGCAGCTCAGTGGTGAACATGATCCTGGAACAACTTTATAGAGATGTGATGCTGACATCAGATTCACAATGAGAAGATATCTGACATAAAACCAGAACACTTCTCAGTTTTAACATTTGATATGTTGTCTTTGGTAACTTTTTTGGAAACAGGGTTGTAGTTTGTCAACAACAGTTCACAGCTGCTCGCTGTGAATCGAATATATTTCATACTTCACGGCTCATCTCATCTTCAGGTTGTGAAGAATATAGACTTCCACTAAAAACCAGTGTTTCTGCCGTTTCAGCTGAAACAACCACAGAACGCTGAGTCGTAGTTATTTCAGCATCTAAATAATTGCTTAAAATGTTGAAAGTAAAACTAATAACATTCAATCAGGGACATAAATTTGTTACACAGACACTGAAATTTAAGGCAAAAAAGGGAAAATCAGAGACAGAAACTTCAACAACAACTCTTGTTATTTATCATTTTATGCATATAAATGGATGCATTTACATGAAGCTTTGATTCCCAGCTCTTCCAGGTGTGTCTCCTCCTCACCTATTCACACAGGTGCAGCCCATCAGCAGACCAGAAGATCTGGGAACGAAGCGCCCCAGAGGAACATCTGGGCCGTTACTGCCTGATGTTAATGTCCTGAGTTGGTTATGAACAAAAAGACATTTTGACGTGTGATTATTGACCGAATGTTTTCTTCATTCTGTCTTCTTGTGTTCGTCTCTCACCAACAGAATTTTTCCCGTTTGTGTACCGTCATGTGTTGTGTCAGATTTCCTTTCTGTGCAAACTTCTCGCCGCAGACAGGACAGCTGCACGGTTTGGTTCTGGTGTGGATCCTCTGGTGCTGCGTCATATTTCCCTTCTGAGCGAACGTCTTCCCGCACACGGAGCAGCTGAAGGGTTTCTCCCCCGTGTGACACCTCATGTGCGTCTGCAGGTGGTGCTTCTGGCTGAATCGTTTACCGCAACTGAAGCAGCTGAATATTTTATTGTATTCCACGTGATTTGGAGAAACTTTCGTGTTCGTAGTATTCAGTTGTGTCGGAGATTTCCGGATCTCGTCGTCGCTGCCGTCTTCGGTCTCAACTTCAGGAGACCGTGAAGCTTTGTCGTTAAAACCGGACGGACGTTTCACCCCGAAGACGACGCCCCTGGCCGGCTCCAGCCCTCGGCCGCCCTCCTCTGTTTTTATGTGCGGAGCTGAGCTGCAGGCCGGAGACTCGGCCGCTCTGTCCTCCTCCGTCTGTCGCGGATGACGCTGTGCCGACCCAGCTGCCTCTTCATCTCTATTCTCTCCGGTCGAGGTGAACCTGGTGCCATCCTCCTCCACGCTGCTCCACATATCTTCTTCTTCCTCTTTAATATGTGGATGCTTTGGGTTCCCCTGGTCCGGGCCGATGCTCCACTGCTGCTGCTGCTCTGAGGAAACTTCTTCCTTAATCACTAACTGCGGGATGTCTGCAGAAAAACGTTAAAACAAAGACAAGCAATCAAATGAATTAATCCAAACTTCAGCACATCATCTGTTCATGTTTACTGATTTACAGAACCACTGGGCATGCACCTAAGAAGACTATATGTACATACATATGTACTGATACCGTCTGACGGACACATTGAGATGGTCTCCTATCAATCTGAAGTAAGCCCCGTGGAAACTGGTAGTGTCCCTCACATTATGTAGAACATTTTGGAGGGCCTTCATTTTGAAAATCCAAACCAGAGTGAACGGATATTTCCTGAGACATCGAGGTGGTCTAATGTCAGAACAGGGAGTGTCCTTCACATGTCCATCTGTAATCAGATGGACTACAGCTCATGTAGGACAACTTGAGGGCTTAAATCATCAAACACCAGAATGACTGCTGTCATTCTGAAATGACATTATTCTTTGGGAACAAATATAAATATGACAAAGTATAACGTTTTATGGGCTTTCATTTTGAAAACCAAAAATAATAATAAATACAAATAATCGTATATTGTTCGTGTGATCCGTTCACATCCCATAAACTATATATAATAATAACCCGGCTTTTGTTTGGAAACAGGTCTTACTCGCTGTTACTGTAAAGCCATATATATATATATATATATATGTATATATATAAATATAAATGAGGGTGAAGTATCAGGAGGGGTCAGGCTCGGTCGTGTTTTTGAAGCGGAGTCTGCGTGCGCAGCAGTGGGATACATTAGCCGAGTTAGCAGGACCTCCGAGGCTGTGTTGATATTCAGTCAATGACTCCGTTCACCTGTAATGACTCCGTTCACCTGTAATGACTCCGTTCACCTGTAATGACTCCGTTCACCTGTAATACCTGTAATGACTCCGTTCACCTGTAATGACTCCGTTCACCTGTAATGACTCAGTTCACCTGTAATGACTCCGTTCACCTGTAATGACTCCGTTCACCTGTAATGACTCAGTTCACCTGTAATGACTCAGTTCACCTGTAATGACGCTGTTCACCTGTAATGACTCCGTTCACCTGTAATGACTCCATTCACCTGTAATGACGCTGTTCACCTGTAATGACTCCGTTCACCTGTAATGACTCCGTTCACCTGTAATACCTGTAATGACTCAGTTCACCTGTAATGACTCCGTTCACCCTGTAAATGACTGTAATCAGTTCACCTGTAATGACTCCGTTACCTGTAATGACTCAGTTCACCTGTAATGACTCCGTTCACCTGTAATGACCTGTCACCTGTAATGACTCAGTTCACCTGTAATGACTCCGTTCACCTGTAATGACTCAGTTCACCTGTAATGACTCAGTTCACCTGTAATGACTCCGTTCACGTTACACACCTGCTCGTTGGAGAACATCCTGCGGTGCTGAAACCGCGTCCAGCAGCCTGCGATGGCGGGACTCCATCTCCTCCTCGTACTCCGTTAAAGTTGTCTCTAAGTGGCCGATCACCTCCTCCACCGTCGCAGTCAGCCGCTGGCAGATGAAAACTTTCAGGCTCTGAAGTCTTGACATGTCCACAGCTGTCCGGCAGGATGAAGAACCAAAGTAAACAATGATGATCTGGCTCTCGGTGTTTACTGCTAAGGTGTTTCTTCTTCCTGTTCTTCGTATTCTTCTTCTTCTTCTTTTTTGGCGGTTGTCAGACCAATTTAAAGCGCATTACCGCCACCTGCTGGACTGGAATGTGGAGCAAAAACAACCAAGACAACCCTAAATTAAACCTGTTTCATTGAGAAGGTCCGTGATCAAATCTTCCCCAAGCACGCTTTCTAGTGTAAATGCTACTTTTGCAGATTTTAGAGCAAAGATCATTTCTTTCCTTTCATCATTATATTTAACACACTCCAGCAACAGTGCTGAACTGTCTCTGGCTGCCCACAATGAGCACATGATCCTGTAGGGTTTCTTTATTTTGTAAACGGTATGGTTGAGTCCTGTATGTCTTATTCTGAGACGTTGCTTCTACTTATTTTTTATGATGTTGTTGAGTGGCAGGAGGCATCTAGCATCTACATTTCATTACTGCCACCTACTGTCCCGGAGTCTGGATTAGCGTTCTTAATTTCCCGAGGACTGAAAAATATAATTCTGTTCATTGACCCAGTTTCTTTAAAAAAAAAAAAAAGACTCAAAGAAGCCTTTATATTTTCATTCCTCGATAATAAATAAATTCACATCTTAATATGTAATACTCAGACGCCACACTTCCTTAGTTCATTACAATGTTTTTCTTTATGTGTTCTGCACTTCTGACAGAGACTAATACCGAGTTCAACCCACAGACTGGATATAAAAGTGTTCGTAGCTTCAGGTCTGTAAAATGGTTCTGATCCAGAAGTGTCTTCAGCTGCAATACCAGCGAGTGCCACTAGAGGTCGGCTCCAAAAAGCCTCCGGCTCCATAGACTCCCATTCAACTTCTCTCATCAAATCCAAAGTGAATAAAATGTGTCCATCAGTTCTCTCGGTGTTGTTAGCTAAAGTCACTCCTTCTTCTTAGTTTTCTGGAGGTCCATCTGAAAATAATCCCTCATTCATTAGAAAAGAAGATTCAAGAAGACCTGTTTTTGGGGGCGTGTCTGTTTGATTGACAGGCCTGTGGTGCAGTCAGGTTACAGCTATCGGTGGGCGGGACGTAGTATCGTCAGGTTTCCGATCAGATCGGTCAGATCCACCTCTGGCTCCTCCCCCAGCTCGTCCAAATATGGTCACTTCCTGCTCCAAACCGCTCCGAACTAGCAAGATGGTGACGGACAGAATCTGAACTGGAGGATTCATAACGTTCACAAACCAACGATGACATCACTGATGGTTGATGACATCACTGATGATTGATGACATCACTGATGGTTGATGACATCACTGATGGATGATGGTTGATATGGACAAGAGTACACAAACCCATGATGTAAAATGATAACCCACTCTTTAATTTATCTCCTTAGAAACAACTTCAAAAGAAAAACAAGGACGGAAAAGAAAAAAAAAAAAAGTTTTTGTAAGATGACCGTTAACAATATGGTCACTGTATCACCTGCAACAGTCGAGATGACAGTTACCTTTAACAATGAAGCCAAATATTAAAAACACAGTGATGAACAGTTTCAGAAAAAAAAGGCTCTAAAAATGCCTTAGAAACCATAAAGAATATACAGAGATGTAGAAATCCTATACAAAGAGAAACGAGAGATTGTCATTATTATTTCAGACATCAGTTATAATAGATCGTCCTGTTGGGGACATTGATGGCACATAGTAGAAGTAACAGAAAGTTTACTGTACAGAGTTTTAACAGGAAAAAATGTTGGCACTCATTTCATACACATACAAGTCTGTTAGAATACCTCTAAACAAAGATGTCTCATTAAATTAAAGATTCAACTTTAAAATTACAATCCAGCCCACACAAACCTTCCCGGTACATTCAAGACTCTTTTTCTTCGGCACTCCCTGAAAAAAGCAAACATATTGTGGAAAAACTTCCAGCCCAGCGCGGTTCGAACTCTTTCTTCTCGCCTCATACGACCTTTTCCTGTAACAACAACCTTGTTTCACCTCTAAGATCTGACCTGAGTGAAGTTTTATCTCAGAACGTTCTCTGCTTAAAACCCAACAAAATCCACAATCCAGCAAAAAAAAGGAAACAGAAAATTCTTATGATTAAAGGGCGTTTAAGCTTAAAATAAAATTACAGGATTTGATCTGTTTGTCTCTGTTGCTCCAATGTGAAGATTATATATTACACATTAATCTAAAATTTGAAGAACCTCAAGCTGATGTTTACCAAATGTATATTTACAACATCTAAGATTTTTTTTTAAAAAGCTCCAGTACTGCAGTTTATTAGTTTCTGAACTTTAAAACTGTTTATTGTGTCATGTAAGACCTCAAACTGTAAACTCTTCTCATCATCGTATAACTGAAGGGTTAACAGCCAGTCTGAGTTTGGCCACACCCCTTTAACACATTTTAAACATACACTCTCTACATCTGCTACCAGGATGATAGTTTACTCATTAAATATATTCTCGGAGGTTTTTCCACTGTTATAACAGCAGGTTTACTGTCAACGACCATCCTCTCCTTCCTGCATCCTGACGGTTCGACAGCGAGTGTTCATTACGGAGTCCGGGAGTGGCCATAGAGAGAAACAAATTAAATGGTGAGCACCAGATACTAAATCAAGGCCACAATTTACTATCTCGTGTGCATGTTTTCATTCATTCGTGCGCACAAAATACTAAAATACTATTTCTAAGTTTATATATAAAGAGAGACAGCACAGCACAACAGGCTTTCAGTTAACGAAGGACGGCTGTAATGAAGAGATGCAAAAGATTATTGTTAGTAACAGTCAATAACGATGATACGGAGAGTTTGTGGATTATATCGTTGGTAATATGATAACTTTGAGGTTGTTATTGACTTTATAGTCGGTCAGCTGACAGTTGAAGGAGGTGCAGTGAACTTCATGCTGAGAAGAGAAAGACTGCTGTGATGTCTCTCTGTATAATATTGTCTTGTGTGCACAAATGAATTAAAACATGCGTACGAATTAATGAAAAAGTTGGATTGAATTAATTAAAAAGTTGGATTGAATTAATTGAAACGTTGGATTGAATTAATTGAAACGTTGGATTGAATTAATTGAAACGTTGGATTGAATTAATTGAAATGTTGGATTGAATTAATCTAAACGTTGGATTGAATTAATGAAAACGTTAGATTGAATTAATTGAAACGTTGGATTGAATTAATGAAAACGTTGGATTGAATTAATTGAAACGTTGGATTAAATTAATCTAAACGTTGGATTGAATTAATTGAAACGTTGGATTGAATTAATTGAAACGTTGGATTGAATTAATTGAAACGTTGGATTGAATTAATTGAAATGTTGGATTGAATTAATGAAAACGTTGGATTGAATTAATCTAAACGTTGGATTGAATTAATTGAAACGTTGGATTGAATTAATTGAAACGTTGGATTGAATTAATTGAAACGTTGGATTGAATTAATCTAAACGTTGGATTGAATTAATTGAAACGTTGGATTGAATTAATTGAAATGTTGGATTGAATTAATGAAAACGTTAGATTGAATTAATTGAAACGTTGGATTGAATTAATTGAAATGTTGGATTGAATTAATTGAAACGTTGGATTGAATTAATTGAAACGTTGGATTGAATTAATTGAAACGTTGGATTGAATTAATTGAAACGTTGGATTGAATTAATTGAAACGTTAGATTGAATTAATTGAAACGTTGGATTGAATTAATGAAAATGTTGGATTGAATTAATTGAAATGTTGGATTGAATTAATTGAAACGTTGGATTGAATTAATGAAAACGTTGGATTGAATTAATTGAAACGTTGGATTGAATTAATTGAAAAGTGGAAACAAAATGGTATTTGGTGTGCACGATTTAAATGTTTTTTCTCTGGATGGCCCCTCCGGGACGCCGTAGTTCAACAGTTCTGTCATCTGTGTTGTTACGTAGGAAAGAAGAAACTACTCCCCTGCAGATACTGAACAGCACTGAACATCCAGACAGTCGGTGGACTTTCTGAAGGATCTTACAAATGCAAATCCATCTTTTCATCACCGTATTCATCTAAACATGCACGATACTATGACGGCACTGAAGGTGCAAACAAATGAAAGAAAATGTTCCTCGCTGATCTTTGCTGTGAAATTCTGAAGTCCATTTCAAACTGTCCAGTTACTGACCGCGAACGTGACAGCACACATCGTACAATACTTTACTCCGACATCCAAACTAACCGGACAAAACCAGCCGATATCTGCACGCTGAACCGAACAGCACAACCACAACACCTCCAACATTCCTCCATCATCTGCACCTTTCATCCAAACACATCAATATACTGGACATCAGGCATGTCAGCAAAGGTTCATTTCAAAGGGCAATTCCATGCTTTTTCTTTTTTCTTTTAAAACTACATTCACACAACAGCAGCTTTGAATAAACTACATATGAAAAATATTCCTCAGAATATAAATCTGTGCTCCAGAAAAAAACTCTCTGATGTCAAAGCCACAACTTCTCCACCGTTGTTCTCCATGAGCGCGCAGGTCTGAAGTGATCGCTCTGATTATACCGTGGACAACATGCAAAATAAAATAAGCAAAAGTTCTGTTAATTTCTGTTTTAGGACATACAACATTTAAATGGATGTTTTTAATGGAACAAACAGTTTCTCTGTTCCAGCTGTGAATTTAAAATGCAGATAAAAAGAATCTGAAAATAATTCATGCTCGCTGTGTCTTCACCTCTCAATGACCAAAAAACAGGAAAACACAAACAACGTTTCGACATCAAAATGTGAACAAATACAAATCACCTTATAATATTAATCTACAGAAATAATCTTACATGTATTATCTCTGAAAGTATTGTAATCAATATCCCTATAAGAAATGTCTTTAAAGGCAGTTGAAGGTAGACCAGCGTGTTCATTGTATTACAATCAAACACGTTAACAAAAAAAACACAACAAATTAATCAAACATCCCATCAAGGCTTCTTTTTTTTTTCTTACTATTTTTCATGCGCACACTTTTCTTAACATTTTCTGTAAATTTCCTGCAAAAATGATTTCTTCATGGCCCATAAAATAAAGTGTGTCACTGCTGCCTTTCTGTTGGAGCGAACAGACCATCAAACCAAACTGAATCATGGCGCCATCGTCTTAAGGAACTATTCAAATATGTCTTTTCTGAAAATATACATTGTTGATAACACATCAAGTAGCAGATGATTATTCATCTGAACCAACAGACTAATTATTGTCCTGGTTTAAGCTGCAAAATGCATGTTTTTTCACATTTAAAAAAGAAGAATAAATAAATAAATAAATAATACATATTTTGCATCACAGCTGTTTTCTAGTGTATCGTGTTGTATAAACAAACTACACAAACAATTTAAGTTCTTTCTTCTGAAGACTTTTTTTTTTAGATTAAAACAAAATGATGATCGTCAAGAGAAATCATCATCAAATCATCAACATCAACAAATATAATATTTTTCATCACAAAAAGTACTTTACTGGTTGTTTATCCATGCTCAATTTAACCGTTTAAATCGAAAACATTTACAATTTAAAAATGTCCTAACTAGGATGCAACAACTTCTAATGATACAAAAACTGAAATTTAAACGTGAAAGCACGTAAATCATATCTCAGCTCTGAGAGAAAAATCCACCAAATCTAATATTTCTTGGACTGACATTGTGAGCGCAGGGACACGGTTGTGCCTTCGTGTTGCAGATTCCAACAACAGCAGAATATAATTCAAGGAAAAAGAATATGAGCACGTGCTGTGTTGTACACGGATCTCACACGTTCTCCTTCTGAGGAGCCTTTAAATGCTGCGAATGGCTGTCGTGCTGTTCTGGATGTTGTCGTCAGCTTTGTTGTTGAAAAGGAGATTAAGACGTCATATTACAGAGAATAAAACTCCACTTTAACCTTTGTTTTAGCAGTTTGAAGTGATTTTTATTTAATAAATAGAAGTATTCTGACTATGTGGTGATGGTTTCACTTTTGTGTATCGACGTGTCCTGATTCAGACCAAAGCAGACGATCGTTCACGTTCACTCAGACACTCACAAACAGGTAAACTTAGTTTTAACTAAACTTAGTAAGAACGGTTTGGTTCTCCTCACTGGTGAAATCGTTCCGATTATATTTTAACTATGAATCAAGATCTTGGTAGAAAATCCTCTTCCTGATTTCACTCCTCGGCCCTTAATACAAACATCTCCTACATGTTTCATTCATTTCAGTGAATCAGAGTCATTCAGATCACAACAATCCTCAATAAAATCTTCGATGCCATCATGAAATGATCACAATCCAATAACTTCCGCTAAACTTCCCGTCTGGTACCGAGTGAGTGACTGACTCCTCATGATGAGAACAGATGAGACGAGTTTTCTTCAAATAAAATATTGAACAAACCAGAATTAATATTCCAACTCTCAACTGTGTGAATAATAAGGAATCGTTTGCATTTAAATAAAACGTACAGATGAGGTTTTAAACATGTTGAAACAGTCAGTTCAAACTGGATTCTTTAGGAGTGAATGTAAATGTGTTCAATTGTCCCTTTAATAATCTAACAACACACTCTATACAGCTAACATCTGTCATAACCAGGATATATCTATCATAGAGCATACCAGTATCATTTAAACTCAAGTACTGCAGCCAGTGGGAATATAAATGAGGTTCAGCACTGGTGAAGGCGATATTTGATCATTCATTAAAGCAGGAATATAGTTTTAAAATGACACCTGCTCTCACCAACCAGATGGCAAAACGTTCTCCAAATGTAACTTCATATGTTGGTTTTGAAATAAACCTCTCTGATTGTTTCATGTGCATCTGATTCAGTATGTAAAAGCTGCAGGCACTGACAACCACAGAAACCGATAAAAACAAATCCAAACAGATCGATGGACGGACAGATAGAAATCCAGCCCCCCTGCTGTGACCCGGCGGAGAGAACCAGCTGAGCGCCTCACATTCCTACCGCGGCCCTCCTCACCCACCACGTCACTCTGTAAAGGGGTACGGCAGCTGTCGGCTTCCATCAGCTGCCAACACATCCAGTCCAACACCTCCCTACCCACACGCACACTCCCACACAACCGGAGGACGCACAAGTATAGCGTGTAAGATACACCGAGATTTGCACAAGCTTGGTTTCCATCCAAATAGTTTCATGTGGGTTTTTAGAAAAAAAAAAAAAAAAAAAAAAACCTGAGCAGAAGCAACAACATCGACCTAAAAGACATTTTCTTGCTCACTTGAAGCAGAAACTGGTTAAACATTATAGAGCAGGTGGCTGACTCAATAATAAAAGTGTGTTACTGACTGTTTGGCACAAACAGTTTGATTAAAGTTCACCACAGTTCAAAACGTGCTTTCAGCATTTTTCTTTTTCAATATTTTACCTCCAAAGTATAATTAGTCCATCTAATAGTAAATCTGTATTTCTGCAGTAACACTGCGGAGGTCCTCTCTGCTCCTCAGGTGGATCATTTACCAAACAAATTCTCTTCGACTCGGCGGGACAAGGCACAAACGTTTTATTGCAGCATTTTCAAACTTCCACATTTGCAAAAGAGTTGGATAGAAATGGAGCGACAGACCCACATGGCAGGAATCTACAGGGAGGATACACCAGTCAGCCATAACTGACAGATGAAGAATAAAGTCCAGCAATAAAACCTCCCTTTACATATCTGGAACAAACTCCCAGAAAGCTGTAGGTCTGCTGCAGCTCTCAGCTCCTTTAAACACTTTTCTACACTTCACCACATTTGAGGATTTTGATTAATTTCTTGCATTTATGTATTTTATTTATGTATTTTATGTCTTAAACTGCACTGGAACTTTTACCCTATTTTTAGGTTGCTTAATGTTTTAATCACAGTTTTGAATGTTTAAATCACTGTATTTAATGTTTAAATCAGTTTTTAATGTTTAAATCACTTATTTAATGTTTAAATCACAGTTTTTAATGTGTAAATCACTGTATTTAATGTTTTAATCACTTATTTAATGTTTAAATCAGTTTTTAATGTTTAAATCACTGTATTTAATGTTTTAATCACTGTTTTTAATATTAAATCACTGTATTTAATGTTTTAATTACAATTTTTAATTGTTTTAATCACATTTTTAATTGTTTTAATCGGGCTTTTAATTGTTTTAATCATTGTTTTTAATTGTTTTAATCACGGTTTAATGACGTTTTTAATTGTTTTAATCACCGTTTTTAATTGTTTTAATCATGTTTTTAATTGTTTTAATCAGTTTTTAATTGTCTTTATAAAGATTGTTGATTTATTTTAAAGTGCAGTTTGGAACATTTTGATGCTGTTGAACTGCACTGGGTTATACTGCGATGTGTTCCTCATATTTTGTCTTCTCAATTCATTTCAATGGGAAGGACGAAATATTAGGAACACCTCTCAGTACAGATTACAGTCTCCCAAAGGAACAAACATGGCGATGCTCATGAAGGCAGGATTGACTGCTGGACTGCTTCATATTTTATGCGTCACCTGTCGGTGGGTTTAATGTTAGGGCTGATTGGTGTAGGTAGGTAGGTATATACTTTATTAATCCCCGAGGGGAAATTTTTGAGTACATGCCAGGCCTTACACTTCGTCACATTCACTCTCCTCTGCAGGGTCCTCTTATTTCTAACCCTGACAGAGAACCCACAGAAGGGGCTAAAGGGCCCGTTTCCAACCCGCTACTGCCAGCTTCACCTTTCACTGCACTCACAGCAGGAGTTACAAATCATCCCCGGTCCAATCAGGTCGGACTCGGGCACCAAAGACGGTTATTCAGTCCATCCAGAGGTGGTGGTGGTTTCATCTTTCTCTTTCTCTGCCTGTTTTCCGCTCTCACTCCTCCACACGTTTTATTCGCCTCCTCCCGCTCCTTCGCTCATCTATTTTTAGTCTGCTGTTCTGTCTGGAGCCGTTTGTTAAAAGGGCCTCTCGGCTGATGGAGAGTTAGCAGCTCAGGCCACTAGTTTGGATGAGTCCACTGCAGGGTCAGAAAGGTTGGGAGTTAAGAGCAGAATGCTGTTATGATGCTGGATGACATTCAGGGACTTGGACACATGTTTACACATTTATCAAAGTAAACAACACTGAAACACAAACACCTTTTAAGACAGAAAAATCTATGTAAAATCCCGTTCATGTACGGAGATATTCATGAGTAAAAACTTAAAAATAACAACAACAAAAATCAAATAAAATTCCAACTAAAATCATAGTGTAATTATGTATTTAAAATAACACCACACTATTCTTTTATTTTGTAAATATTATTTGAACCCTTTGAACCCTATTTTCAGGGTGATTTCACCAGCTTCACTTTTAAGCTCATATCTCAGTCATTATAGGGGTGAACCATTCATACCATATCTTATATTTTTCAGGACAGTTTAGGCTATCTAGATCTTTTATCATTTAATTTGATAATACTTTAAAAAAAATTATATTAGTTTTTATATCAAGGAAAAAAAGATTGTCTAGAATCTGATCATATCTGAACTATGTTTGTGGGACAAAGTATGAAAAAGAAAAAGGGTTTAGTGCCTGAAAATATGTGATGAATAACTTTAATTGTTAAGCTCGGACTAATAGAAGGACTAATAGAGTTTGGTGCACAGACTTGTCACATTAAAAGCTGTCCAGTAGTTCAGGAACACACTGTAAAAACATCAACTTTAAATTATTTACTTAGTTCAACTTTTTAAATCATTACTTTCAGAGCCTAAAATCATGTTCAGTTGATTTAACGTAACACATTTCCAGTTCCCTGCACCGAAAAACTCTAAAATGGAAGTGACTAGAACAAATGTGGTCATAGAAATCTTTCATTTATTTGAGATTTGAGAACCTTCCTGTCGTATTATCGTTTCTTTAGAGGAAGAACCCAGGATCAAATATACTGCAGAGACGTACTCTGCTGTATTTATTTTGGACTAAAGTTCCTCCAGCAGCGTCTCATCAATGTTCGACCCAGGTTCAGAGATGGACCAGCGCAGGTTTAACCTGTCAGGTCTGAGTAGTTTATTAATGAATACCTAATCTGGGATTACATAACAAACTCTATTTAACAAAGCTGAATTGCCACTGCAGGAAGAATTCTATTTTGTAGAAGTAAAACCGTCCTGGTGTGCAAAAGTGAAAAGTCAGTATAGAACATTTTTTTATTAATGAGACAACAGTTAGTCCCTCCAGTATTTTGCTGAGTTTTTAGTGATTGTTGCGATCATAAATCATTCTGCGGTGATTTTTTTTTCTCAAAATGTTTTTGTTTTTTACGTAAAATTGTGGGAATTAGAAAAAAATTGCAATACTACGTGATAAAGGAATAATTATGTAATCACTTCCTGTGATAATAATCATGCTGCACATCACAGAAATATTTCAGTTCTAATCTTTTTTTATGTATTTATTGAACTTAGAGAACTGTGGAGATCAAAGCTCCTAAAAGCTCCTAAAAGCTGCGTATGTTTCCAGAACAGAGGGTCTGTGACTGGAATATAGAAACAAGGACGACATCAGCTGTCAAAATAAGAGCTTTAGATGCTGTTTAATTCATGTTCATTCAACACATAGACCTGCGGAAAAATCATGGGAATTTAAAAAAAAGTGCAACTCCCACAAATATTGTAGTTTTCCTGAATTTGCGTTACTTATTGTGATCGCAAATTCCTGGAGGGACTGACTAGTAGCATCAGTAGTGGGACTGTGGCTCGGAGTAAAATGCTTAGATACTGTAGAAAAACATGAAATTCATTTGGATGTGTTTTAAATTGTCCACATAACTCTGAGTGAGTGATAAACTCATCACCAAAAGGTTTAGTTATGACAAGCTGATACTTTGTGGAGGTGAGGATTCATATGAACTTACCTGAGTTCAGATTTGGTCAGGTGAGGAAATGGACAAAAATAATTGCAAGACCTACATTCAACAGCATCACAAGAGCCACCAAGATGGAGTTCGGACCCTGTGGCGAAACAAGAGGAGGTCATGTTATATTACATGTTCTGGGTTTGGACACAAGTTCACTGTATGATGATCTCTAAAAGTGTCTGTTTAAGAAAGAGAAGCTTTGATTAAATGACTTCACTCACACAGATCTGGTAAATGGTTGACAGATAAGCACAATAACAAAACTCAATGTTTGGAAAAGTAGGTTTATTTCTGTGTCGAAAAAGCATCGCCATGGTGATTTATCCTTTTTGGAGATGAACTTTTTACTGCGGTTGATTGTGTCATGTTATTTTCAGCTAGCAGATAGTTTGGTAGTTGTTAACAACCGACAGCTGGCACATCGTGAACAGTCATCCGTCATATCATATTCTAGGCTTATCATATATATAAGTGATGTCAGTGTTTGAAGCCAGCAATAGCAGAGACAACTAAAGTACTCAGTTGTCAACAGTGTCAAGAGGAGTTCTTGTTGACGACGTCAGGCATGAGGGGTTTGTCATTAATACCTTCGGTGAACAACTACGTAGCTGTTATATGTATATATTTTATATATTTAATATTTGTTACCTGAAATCAGGTCCTTCTGTCATGTGTTTCCTGTCTGTCTGTTTCTGTGGCTTTGTTTCAAATAGTACTCTTCCATGTTAGTACACTCACACATAGTACTCTTCCATGTTAGTACACTCACATAGTACTCGTCCATGTTAGTACACTCACATAGTACTCGTCCATGTTAGTACACTCACATAGTACTCGTCCATGTAAGTACACTCACATAGTACTCTTCCATGTTAGTACACTCACACATAGTACTCTTCCATGTTAGTACACTCACATAGTACTCGTCCATGTTAGTACACTCACATAGTACTCGTCCATGTAAGTACACTCACATAGTACTCTTCCATGTTAGTACACTCACATAGTACTCTTCCATGTTAGTACACTCACATAGTACTCGTCCATGTTAGTACACTCACATAGTACTCTTCCATGTTAGTACACCGACTTGTGTATCACTTGAATTTCGATCAAATCGTACACTGCAGTTCTGCACTCGCCAAAAATATCAGCAGCATTTGTTTCACTGTTTTTTTTTACCATGTTGAGTGCATCCTCCTGATGTTCCTGGTGTCAGTACGTAAATACATCATTTGTAACACAGCATATGTGTCTGTTTGCTTGCGTCTGTCTCTCCCTTGTGATTGACCAGCGACACACCTGTGGACGAACACCTCATCAAACCATCCTGCTTATAAATCTCTCTCACTGTTCAGTAAACCCGTTTGGTGAAGCTCGTTTTCAGCCACTTCGATTATACTGAGTAATTCCCTTGTGTCTGATACCAACATGTATTTCCTCGTGTCTAATAGTCCTGCCTGCTCAGACGCTGTTGGTTTCCAATCTGTAAACTCTTAAATGCATGGATTTGTTTTGTTCAACTCAGCACTTAAGAAATATTAGGCCACATATTGAAATTATTTTGCTTGTAACTTTTTCAAAGCATTGTATAAATAACAAATGTAAAAATGTTGTAATTTATGCAATCTTAACATTTTCTGTAGAAGTATCAATCATGTATTATCTTATGTATAGCCCATTTTAAGAGGAACTTGTACCAAACCCAAACTAATTGAAAATGAAAAAATGTCTGAAGCAAAACTTTGAAGCTGAAATTGTAGAATCAAAAATCTTGCCTAAGGTCAGCTGGGGTCAGTTCAAAGCCCCCGCAGCCTGCTACAGAATGAGCAGATAAATCGTACAGATAGACACTATGAGAAATACCACAGAGACGAGGGCTTAGTAGAAATAAATGAGTTACTCAAGGTGTTTTATAGTTTTACCAACCTGACGTGATTTAAGTAATTTAGGTGATAAACGTGCAACAACAACACAACAGGTTTCGGCAGTCTACTTCCTGTTTAACTCAATGGAAAAGCTTGACAATCATGTTCCATTGGGGATCCAGAGTACGACTGCTCTCATGCGCATGAGAAACTACACCTGATGATTTCAACGTGTAAAAGCACCTTTAGCCAGAGAGAAGTGTTATCGGTGAAGTCACGGCCCTCCCTGACCTAACAACAGCCGGAGACTCTTCACACCAGCGTTGACAGAACTGTGAGGTTATTCAGAGTTAAACACGTGTGGTAAGTTGAACTAACTCACCGACTCCTCCTCCACACGTTCAGCAGCTATTTCCATACTAGCTTTCTTGGTTTCTGCGAGGCTCCTCGGTTTGGTGGATTCCTGTCTTTTAGGCTTGAGAGGCTCCGGTGCTTTGGCCTTCCCGGGTGGAGCCGGGGAGGGGCTCCGGGTCGGCACGGGTCTCGGTGCAGGTGTCACTATCTGTTTGGCAGGTGGAGGCAGACGTGCTATGCTTGACGGGTGAAAGTCGTCCTCCACACCGAGCGGTTCCTCAGGTGGCGGCAGCTTGTTATCTGCCTTGACGTAGTAACCGTGGTACTGGGAATGGAGCTGTCCGTTGCTGGGGTAACTGCTGGCTGGTGGAGGAAGTGCTGCTTTGACGGCTGTAGGAGCTTCCTGTTGCCTTACTTCTTGTTTAAGAGAAATCTTCGATGCTTCCTTTGTTATGCCTGCCGAGCAGAAGAAAGGAAAAGAGAAGAAAATAGTTCGCCAAAGAACCAACACATGAAATATTATCGGTGGCTCGGGAGGAAGAGGAAGTAGCGCGCTGATCAAAGGCTGTGAAGCATGTTTTATAGTAATCCACTGGCGTTGGACGGGTGAACGATGGCTGTGAATAAAAGTGCTTTTAATCAATCAGTCAAACTTTATTTTTTTACAGCACTTTTTGTACATTTTTGTGCAGATCAAAGTGCTTTACAGATGATTGACAGGTCAATCAAAATAAAATCAATTTGAGAACAAATTAAAAACAAATAAAACTGAGACCAATTTGTCTTTAATAATACAGTAATTGTTCATACTGGCTGTTAAAACAGGCGTGGCTTACTCTCCTGTACTAGCCTGGCGTACCCAGACCCAAACTCACCGAGGGAATATATGATTCTGGGAATCGTTGGCAGTCGGTCCATCCTACTGGATATAAACCTCGGATTCATTAGAACCATTCAGCGCGCGCCGAAACCAGCCGACACTTCCACCGCTGCAGCGACCTACATCCCGTGTCCACCAAAGCGTTTTTCCCCGAGCACGGTGTATTTTCTCCCGGTACCGCTCTGCAGGTCGCTCTGGCTACAGCGTTACATGTTTCTAATAGGCGGTTACTGGTCCCACAAACTTGCCCGGTGTTTGTTTTTCTCTGCTATTCTTTTCTCTCTCCGTTCTCCCCTCACAGCAACCAGTCAGGGCAGACAGCCTGGTGCTGTCACATGATCAGGTGGGAATTGTTGCTTTGTTGAGTTTTTTTCTAAAATATTGAGGTCTTGACCTGGACATGTAAAGTGAGATGACGTGTTGTGATGTGGTGCCAAATCTAAATAATACTAATTTGAATTGAAATGGACCTGAACTAAAAACTAAAATAGAAGATAAACAATCTATTACTTTAAGACAATCTGGACAATTTCAAGAACTTTAAAAGTTTCTTCAAATGGAGCTTCAAACACAATGATGAAACTGTCTCACAAGAAGAGTCCCGGCAAAGGAAGAAATTGACTATTCATGGTAATCAAGGCAAAAGATGGCTACTTTAAAGAATCTAAATGTTTAAACATATTTTGCTGTATTTACAGTTCTGTGCTCACCACATAACCTGATGTGATGTCTTCAGTTGTGTTCCATAATGTAGAAAATAGATAAAACAAAGAAAATGAGTAGGTGTGCTCAAACTTTTGACTGGAACTGTAAAGATAACTCTGTTTCACATAAACTGTCTGTATAAACTTTTAATTGCCGATGAAGAAAGTTTTATGAGAAAGACATGTTGGTCAGATTAATATAATTAAAGTTACTTACCTGCTGTCAAAGACTCGGCTGTTGGGGTTTTGGTCTCGTTCGAGGCCGGCTTCACGGAAACGATGGTGGAAGGGGTTTTAGTGCAGAAAAAAGTCTTTTGAACAGCCGTGGGTGAATGAGCCGGGCTGGCAGCTGGACTCTGAGAAGGAGAATGGTCTGGTGTCGTGCCTTTCCGGTAGAAATGAGGGCTCCCTGATGGAGATTTCTCCTTTTTCTCCTCTACGGGAACCTCCTTCACTTCGAGTGGCTCATTATACTTCTGCCGTACATAGTCGGGGCCTGAAGAAACAAGACAGATAAGAAAGCTATGAACCGACAGAAACGGAATCTTAAAGTCTACTGAGGTGTTCCGACTGCAGGTAAATCAGATTTTTATTCTCAAATCGATCTTTAAGACAGACTGTCCGCACTGCTATGCACAAGTAAAAAGATCAGGTTTGGTATGTCCAGACAACACCAACCTATCTACATGGGTTGCTATGGTTGCGACAGCGGCAGCGGACAGATTATTTCTGCTTCTGTCCGTGGACTGTTGGCTCTGAAAATCACGTTGTCACCGTGTGTCGTGTTGTGAACGACGGCAGGAATCCGATCTGAGCCAGCGGAGCGTCCGGACTGAGACGCATCTGCAGAAATACGATTGGAATCACATTTCAAATCAACTCCAGATGTGGTTTGGATCCGGATTGGAAAAATCACATTCCACGTGTTTTTTTTTTGCTGTTCAGATTTACAAAAATCAATCTGGATACCATCGGATATGACAGAAATGGGATCTGGGCTGGTAGCCTGAACACAGCCAAAGTATTAGGACAGTTACACATTTGTTGTAACTCAGGCTCTGTGCTTCAGGACATAAAATTTGAAATGAAACAACAATAAACTTGCATTTTGTTTGTTTTCCATTTTACACAATGTCGCAACTCTGATGGAAGCGAGGTTGTAAGTTCTTTGGAAGAATAGGTCCCTCCGATCGACCGTAGTCGGTAATTTTGTCTCAGCTTGTTCAGTCTTTGCAGACAGTTATCTTGATTTTCTAACATTTGGCCTCCTGGGCTGCAGTCAACCAAGAACCTCAACACTCTTCAAATCTACATTTGCTCCCCTCAACTGACGCTGCCAATCACCACAGATTTGATCAAACACTCCTGTCCATTTGGTGAATATGAATAAACACACACTGCTCCTTTCACAGACAAGAACCGCTGTCAGTGGTTGGAACCTCGCAATGGAAATTGCTAATGGTTCAATCCCACTACTGCCGGTGTTGGCCTCTCCATCTACTAACGAGCTGCTGAGAGAGACTCACATTCTCTGCTCTCTGAGTTTTATACTTTTCATTCAACGCTGCGCTGAAGGTATTTGAGGTGATGGGACAGCTGCAGGTCCTCATAGACAGACCAATAACTTTATTAAATGGATAGTAACCTCTGATGTAAACTGGTTTACAGTGTACAAACCTCACGAGGCATGCAGCATCACCAAAAACCCTCCTGGAGCGACACCCTAAACACAAGTTTTCTTTTTTTTTTATTAACTGTACAACTTCTGTATAGTTGTGGTCATTTCCATGTGTTGAACTTTAATAAACTCCTCCTACAGAATTTATGAGACATACTTGAAATTTGCACTGTGCAATCCTAAAACCTTTGGGATGAAAAGTTATTAAAAGATTTAGTTTTTGTTGAACGGTGTGTCGGTGCTGCTGGTGACCATTTTGCGCATTTCGCCACAAAAAATGGTCATTGTTGTTGCTTTGACAGCTTAAACACGCCCGAAAAATGGTGAAACTTGGAACACGAGTCTGAAATGGTGAAAATTTACACATTAAACGGGATTCGAATGGGAATGGTAAAATGGCTCGCTAACCCAACAGGAACAATTTCAGTAATTTTCTTGCCATTTATGGGGATGCTGCTTACAAAGTTACTTCTGGATTGGTTCTGACACTGTTTTGGCCGACATTGTGGATCTGAAAGCAGTTGGTTTTCTTACCAAATTGTTTTATTTGCATTTAAATGATTTAAAAATATTGTCTTGCTGCTTCTTGTTTTTTTTATGTATGCTACAAGGGGAAACTGAAGGATTTGGGTTTAATGTCAGAAGCTGGCATGCAGTGCATTCTGGTACATGTAAGCACTGCCAGCGTGGCTCTGTGAGCAGTGACTGTGTACTTGGTCTTAATTAATTAATTATCAATCATCATTACAATACATAATTATAAATTAAAGAAAACACTGATGAAAACACTACCAACCAGAATGGAGCTCAAGGTTTTTAGAATAGCCAGAATCAATTTGAAAAGGACAAATGTCAGTCAAGAATGATCCCTGCTGTTCTACTGACACCTCATCATACCACAAATAAACTCATGTTTTACTAGTAGATAACAGCTTCCCATTAGCAGGTACCATTTAAAAAGGTCAATTATTTTCTCAAGCAGTTTTTATAAGCCAAAACAACAGGGAGCATAACAGCCAACTATTACAGTGCATCCGGAAAGTATTCACAGTGCTTTACTTTTTCCACATTTTGTTATGTTACAGCCTTATTCCAAAATGGATTAAATTAATTTTTTTCCTCAAAATTCTACACACAATGAAGCAGCTTTGGCAGCAATTACAGCTTCAAGTCTTTTTGAGTATGATGCTATAAGCTTGGCTCCTGTTCTTGGGCAGTTTCTCCCATTCTTCTTTGCAGGACCTCTCAAGCTCCATCAGGTTGGATAGGGAGCGTCGGTGCACAGCCATTTTCAGATCTCTCCAGAGATGTTCAATCGGGTTCAAGTCTGGGCTCTGCCTGGGCCTCTCAAAGACATTCACAGAGTTGTCCTGAAGCCATTCCTTTGTTATCTTGGCTGTGTGCTTCGGGTCGTTGTCCTGTTGGAAGATGAACCTTCGCCCCAGTCTGAGGTCCAGAGCGCTCTGGAGAAGGTTTTCATCAAGGATGTCTCTGTACATTGCTGCATTCATCTTTCCCTCCATCCTGACTAGTCTCCCAGTTCCTGCTGCTGAAAAACATCCCCACAGCATGATGCTGCCACCACCATGCTTCATCGTAGATATGGTATTGGTCAGGTGATGAGCGGTGCCTGGTTTCCTCCAAACATGACACTTGGCATTCAGGCCAAAGAGTTCAATCTTTGTTTCATCAGACCAGAGAATTTAGTTTCTCATGGTCTGACAGTCCTGTGAATACTTATGTACATGTGATTTTTTTTTTTTCATTTTAATAGATTTTCAAAAATGTAAAAAAAAACTTTTCTCACATTATCATTATGGGATATTGTGTGTACAATTTTGAGGAAAAAAATGAATTTAATCCATTTTGGAATAAGGCTGTAACATAAAATGTGGAAAAAGTGAAGCGCTGTGAATACTTTCTGGATGCACTGTATACACTTCTAAAGGTCTTATAGTCGGATAGTTATTTATTTTATCTGGTCCATCTCTTCTTTTCACTTTTACTAATGATCTATGTGCACATTTACAGTAAACAACCAGCGTGAGCTTTAGTAGTAATTATTGTCTATGCCATGGTCAGCTGTTTTAATCGTTTCACAGTGATGCAATTCAAACCTGTGGAAGAGGTCGAGAGCCTACTTTCTTAATATCACAGACTCTTTAAATATCGCAGTCTTTTGCATTAGAGTGGTCTAACTTGATTGGGCTGTGCTGTGAGTCATTGTGCTGTTGCTGCTGTTCCAGTACCTGGCTGGTGGAAGTTCGGGGAGAGTTCTCTGGCCACAGCTCTGGCAATATCTGAAGCCTGACTGGCTGACTGAGCCGTGTGGTCTGCAGCCTCTGCTTTGGCCCAGGCATGGGACGTCCTGAAAAATACACAGATAAAGTACAACAGACTCTGTAAGTTTAGCATCCACCAAAGAAGTGACTGACATACTCTCACAGTGCAGCTGCCCTTCTAATGATATACTTATGGTTTATTTAGTAGTCTCCACACAAGTGTCTCAGAAATTTAAGACCGCTGAGCACAGATGTATGAAATCTCACTACAACACAAAACACCATTTAAAAAAAACAACATACAGAACTCTGTTAGCTGATTGAACATTTGCAAAGTTGTAACATCCAACCAAGCATCATCCATCAGTGATGTCATCGTTGGTTTGTGAACGTTATGAATCCTCCAGTTCAGATTCTGTCCGTCACCATCTTGCTAGTTCGGAGCAGTTTGGAGCAGGAAGTGACCATATTTGGACGAGCTGGGGGAGGAGCCAGCGGTGGATCTGACCGATCTGATTGGAAACCTGACGATACTACGTCCCGCCCAACGATTGCTGTACCCTAACTGCACCACAGGCCTGTCAATCAAACAGACACGCCCCCAAAAACAGGTCTTCTTGAATCTTCTTTTCTAATGAATGAGGGATTATTTTCAGATGGACCTCCAGAAAACTAATAAGAAGGAGTGACTTTAGCTAACAACACCGAGATAACTGATGGACACATTTTATTCACTTTGGATTTGATGAGAGAAGTTGAATGGGAGTCTATGGAGCCGGAGGCTTTTTGGAGCCGACCTCTAGTGGCACTCGCTGGTATTGCAGCTTAAGACACTTCTGCATCGGCCTCATTGTTCAGACATGGAAGCTACGAAGCAGCTGTAACCACTTGTTACAGCTGCTTCCCTCTCCACAATCCTCCTCCAAATGTGCTGAAGCTTCTTGGTAACTGGACAATTACTGTTTGTTACAGAGCGGCAGCTGTTGGTTATATATGACTACTGTATTAAAATATACACCCAAGTATTTTTTTAAAAGGAAGAAAAAATTTCAAATGAATCTCAACATCACATCTTCATTATCAAAGAAGATCGGTCATTTTTTTGCTTTGTGGTAAATTTGGAGGTTCACCAGTTTTTGGGAGGTTTCCAGTTTTCCACACTCAGCCCTAATGGAAGTGCTCATTTACTAGAGCTGCATTAATCATAATGAAAATGACTCTGCAACACTTTTAAAGCCCGACCAACATGGGCCTACCACAGACATATTGGAATCAGCAAATATGTGTTCTGATAAGAACCAGAATAAGAAACATTTTTTTACAGAACATAATACAGCCAAAATATGCCTAAGGTCATTTAGAAATGTTGTTAGTCCATAGTTTGGTCGGCAAAGGGGGCTCCAGTTCAGTGTAATACATTGCTGGCAAGTTCATAAACAATGATTCAATACTTTTCCATTATAATACGGCCATGTCACTCATGCTAATCACATCTCTTTGCTGCGAACAGTCAGTAACGTCGCAGATTGAAAGATAACCATCAGAACAAGTCTTTCTATTCATTCTACAGCTCAGCCGATGATGTTGGAGCGGACCGAGTCTGTTCAATGTTGATTTCACGCTACACTCTTACCTACTCGTTTGCTGTATTAGCTAGCTATCTAATTGGGTAGATACTTTCATACTTTGTCTGTTGAGTAGATGCTGACGTGTGTGCATCTCAACCACAGACTGTATTGAACGCTGCAGCTCGAGTCCTCACTAAGACCAAGAAACTGGATCACGTCCCTCCAGTTCTGAGGTCTTTACACCGACTTCCTGTCCAACAAAGAATCCACTTTAAAATCCTGCTGTTGGTTTATAAAGCACTGAATGCTTTAGGGCCAAAATACATTTGTGATCTGCTGCTACCTTTATGAACCATCCCGACCCCTCAGGTCGTCTGGGACGGGTCTACTTCCTGTTCCCAGAGTCAGAACGAAACATGGAGAAGCAGCGTTCAGTTTCTATGTTCCTCATATCTGGAACAAACTCCCAGAGACCTGCAGGTCTGCTGAGACTCTCAGCTGCTTCAAATCAAGACTGAAGACTTTTCTGTTTGCTGCCTTTAACTGAACCAGATTCAAGGATGTTGATCATTTTCTTGCATTTCTGTATTTAAAAATGTATTTTATTTCTTAAACTGCACTGTAACTTTTATCCTATTTTTTAGCTTGTTTAATGTTTTAATGACTGTTTTTAATGTTTCAATCAATGTTCTTAATTGTTTTTAAATGTCCTTTTCTTTTGCCTGATGTTTTGATGCTTTTAATGGTTTTATGTGAAGCACTTTGAATTGTCTTGTTGTTGAAATGTGCTGTACAAATAAACTTGCCTTGCCTTGCATTGTATATAAAATGTTCGGAGCTTCAGGTTCTGAAAAATGAGGCCTGAGACTGAGAATTTGATGAGAGAAGTTGAATGGGAGTCTATGGAGCCGGAGGCTTTTTGGAGCCCTCGGTGGTATTGCGGCTTAAGACATTTCTGCATCTGCCTAATTCTTCAGACCTGGAAGCTAGGAACACTTTTATATCTAGTCTGTGGTTCAGAGCAAACGCAGAGTGAATGTTCGCCTCGCATTACTCGTGTGGTTACGGCCGCTCAAGTTAAATATTTTCAACTTGTGCAGACGCGTCTTTGCATTGACTTTGTATGTAATCGCTCCGCGGGAGTAATTCGCTTCGCGTTTGGTCTGAAGACAGCTTTAGTCATTACAATCTGGGGGCGCTACGGGGCTTGATTGGCTGATGAATAAGTGTGGAGGAAGTTAGTTTCACTAACCAGGAGGTTTTAAGTTCAATTCAGCCTATTAT
Source organism: Brachyistius frenatus (assembly GCF_029030835.1). Classification (NCBI taxonomy): domain Eukaryota; kingdom Metazoa; phylum Chordata; class Actinopteri; family Embiotocidae; genus Brachyistius; species Brachyistius frenatus. The sequence goes on from NW_027211047.1 coordinate 56,221, forward strand.
TAAAATCAACAATGCCCCTAAATACAAGTATTTAAATTACACAGAAAAAGGGAGAAACACGATTTAGTTGTAGCTTTCTGAGGTTTTCATACATAAAACGTTATACCTGGAGATGGCAATCTCAACTTTTGTTCTGGCGATGGCCGCTGCTCTCACTGCTCCCTCGATGGCGCGATCCACTTTCTGTTTGGTCTTGGTGTTCTTCAGGGGGATCAGGTGCTTCTTGATGCCCCGGGCCAGAACATTGTTCTTGTACTTCCCTTCTTCTTTGGTGCCATTAGGAAAGATGGTGCAGCCATAGCCATGGCGCTTATTGTTCAGCCACTCGCCTTCGTACTTCATCCCGTTGGACCGCTCCGAGACACCGAAGCCGCTGCGTTTGTCATTTTTCCACTCGCCCATGTAGGACTCGGTGGTGGTGGCATCCACGTTGTCCTCCAGTGGCAGGAAGTCATCGGCCGGGTCTCCTTCTCCGAAGCTGATGGTAGAGTTGGCGTCGCTTGAACTGATGCGGCTCATGGTGGTGTCGCTGTGTGCCGAGCTACGCTTACTGGAAATCGATGAGCGCGAGTCTGATTTGCGAAGTCGCTGAAGGCTGCCAAAGATGGAGCCGCGTCGGAACAGACCCTTCTTCTCTGAACCGCCTCCGTCCGAGTGGAAGTTGAGTACGAAGCCGCCGCGTGTGCCAGCAGGGCTGTCAGACAAGCTGTCACGCAGCACGGTACCGTTGCTCTGCTCACTGCGGATGGAAGCCAGCGAGGTTTGTAGAGGTGAGCGGATGACAGAAGCCATCCCATACGGCACACTCTGGCGTACGCCGTAGCCATGACGCATCCCACCAGTCCACTGACCCTGATATGTACCTACAGCAAGAACAGAGGAGACAGGACGGAGAGTGAGGGAACTGTAAAATACTAAAATGTACTAATTAATACTAATAATAGTCACCAAACCGAGGCATACATGTAGGAAGCACTGGGTGGACAAATAAAAGGCAGCGACGGTTAAAATATTTTCCAACGACTTCTCCAAAAATATATGATAATCAGTAACTAATTTGATAATAGATTAGTCATTGAAGTCATCTTATAAGTAAAAAGTGAATCTCTTATGTTAGCTTTCTTAACTGTGGAAAAAAAGGCAACAGGAAAGTGATTTTGTTGCGATAATTAAGAAAATAATCATCAGCTGAAAACCCCTAAACATAACCGGAGACCATTTTACATTTTTACTGGCCATTTCATTCATTTCTATCAACCAATATTTATTTGAAGATAGACCAAAGACAACATATCAAATGTTAAAACCGAGAAATAGTATTATTTTGAGAAACGGCTCATTTTCTATTTTATGATACACCTCTTAAAAAAGTTGAGACAGAGGCAACAAAAGACTGGAAAAGTTGTGTAACAGTAAAAAAAAGCACCTGGTGGAACATCTGACAACTAATGAGGTTACCATGGCAACAGATCAGTAACATGATTGGGTATAAGATGATGATTTCAGAGAGGCGGAGTCTCTCAGCAGTGAAGATGGGGAGAGGTTCACCACTCTGAAAGACTGTGTTGGAAAATAGTTCAACAATCTAAGAATAATGTTCCTCAACGTAAAACTACAAAGAATTAGTGGATTTCATCGTCTACGGTTCATAATATCATTAAAAGATTCAGAGAATCTGGAGAAATCTCTGAACACAAGGAACAAGGCTGGAAACCAATATTGGATGGTGGTGATCTTCGGGCCCTCAGGCAGCACTGCATTAAAAACACACTATTCTGGAGTGGAAATCACTGCATGGGCTCAGGAACACTTGTGAAAACCATCGTCTGTGAACACAGTTCATTGCACTACACATCGCACTGGTCTCCTCAGTTCCCAAACGTTTACAGAGTGTTGTAAAAGGAAGAGGCGATGCAGCACAGTGGTGAACATGATCCTGTCCCAACTTTTTGGAGACGTACAATAAAACAATTAAATTTCTCAGTTTCAACATTTGATTTATTGTTTATTTATTTATTTTTAATTAAATATGGGTTTACATGATTTGCAAATCATCTCATTCTGTTTGAATGTACTTTATACAAAGCGTCCCAATTATTTCAGAAACATGGTTGTTTTGGGGCTGCACAGATAATCGGAACAACGTGGTGATCTTCATTCATGCCTCTATGCGATCTTATTTTTAAATGACAAAGACTCTGCCACAGTTTCATTCAGGACATCAGCTACATCAAAACCAGCGCTTCCTGCAGAGTTCTGCAGGAATCACGAGGGAATCTACGGAAAACTGCCAGACATTGTAATGAACTGCCAGCTGTTCAAATAGGAGTTAATCTTCTTGCTTAGGTTCATCAATGATGATAAATAATCTGATGTCTGTAGTTTTTGAACATTTTGAGTCATCAGTGTTTTACTAGACTCAGTAGTAGCATTTCATTGATACGACTGTTTCCTATATTCCTATATTGATGAAGGCTGCTAACAGACACTAGTTCTGTAAATAGTTCACTAATAAATAATAAATGTGGCAATTTTTGATCAAGCAATATCAAGTTCAGGCTTAAATAAACAACTTTAGGTTCGTCCATGCCAACGTCCGTTCTAAGCACCGCCCACTTCCGGATTAAGCCCCGCCCCCTCCGAGTAAGGATACGGATACAGATTTTGGTTTGTCTGCCATATAAAGTAAACTCATGTTGGTAGATAGATATCAGTAATAACTGGTCTGAACCACCTCTCAAAAGCAAACTAAACCCATTAACACTGTCTGTAACGTTATACAGGGCTGTACTGTGTAAAGAAATTCAGCCCTGAGCTCATCAGCTGTTCTGGACCGCCTGCAGCACGCTCTGATGCCCATTTTAAATCACAGAGAGGACCCAGTAAAGAGATAGACAGCGACAGAAGAAACGTAATGGATTTTATGATGGCTCAGCACCACACGGACGCAGCAGCTCAATGAAAGTTGTCCCTGTATGCCCGATCGTAAAAAAAACCACTGAGGTTATACGGTGACGTTCCTTTATAAGCCAAACCCATCGTTCCTATTAACAGCTGTTTATTTACCAGAAATGTAGCAAGTTAAGCATTAAACTACAATAATGGTAAATTTTTCAAAAGATGTTTTTTTTTTTTTTTAAACTTTTAATTTGACTTTGTTGTAAATCCTTGAACGCCATTGACCCATAAATGGTGATTTTTAGTCCTGATTCCAGTGTCACCAATCAGTCCATCATGTGGATTCCTCTTTGTCTCACAGCCAAAATAAAGTTGATCTGTACCCTCCATCTCTTTCAGTCCAATGAAAACTAAAGCAGAGATGTGCTAAACACATCAATAAATTAGAGATTGATATAAAAAAAAAAAAATGCCCACTACAAGTTTTTCATAACCAGGTAATATCAAAAGTATGTAAAACCACTGAATTAAGACTTCCAAGTGTCCCAGTAAGTCCTGTGTGTCATACCAAGACCCCAGGGATTGGCACACTTAAAAGGAATCCAATTATTAACTTTGATAAGTACCCCCATGTTTAACATGTGCGTTGTGTAAAACATCTGTAATGCCAAAATCCAATATTTTACAGTTAACTTTCTTTTACAACTAAGTACTTATACTTCATGCCTTCAAACCAAATTGCTGACTGAGAAGATATCCAGAGCCTGCATGTTGGAGGTGTGCTTGAGTCTGAAAGGTGTTTTGATAGCTCGTACATGCCACAGTTGTGATTCTAAACCCACCAGCGGTGCATTTGGTGATAAAACAGTTAGCTCCGTGGCCTGGTTAGGTAAGCTCCGGCTCTGCCCTGATGGCTCCTGCTGCAGAATGTGAGAATGTGCTATTTTTAAAAGATGGAAGTAACTTGAGACACTGGGAAGTCTGTTGGATGGCCAAGCATAATGCCAAGCATTTATCTTGCAATGTGGAATAAGCTTTCTCCACCGAGCCAGACTGACGACACTGGACGAGCCTCTGGAAACAAAATCAAAGAAGAAAAAAGCCTCATTGGCTTGTACTCGATAAGTTTCTCCAATTACTTGCAGTTCTGTCAAATCAACTAGAGAAGCCGTCTCTCAGTGGTATTCCTCTGGCAAAGTTGCAGTTTTCCTCCATGTTTATCCAGACTCATATGCATTCAACTTTGGCCTCTAAAACTGACTCTGATAGAACACAAAGTTGAAGCCATGACGGTAAACAACACTTCAAATATGGACGTTGCTGTAAAGAAGTTACACATTTCTTAAACATGGGTGCTTCACACACACATCTTCAACCCAACAGCACAGACGACCATCGCAGTTTAAAGGTGGTTCGTTTCTAGGTGGCCAATTCAGTATCTGACCAAATGTGAAATGTGGTCTCAATCTGATTCAGTTCCTCAGTTACGGTATTAAAAAAATAGCCGAAAAAGTGTTTTGGCAGAACATTATGTCATAGTGAAGCTGACCTTTGACCTTAACATGTCATCACTTAATATTTTTTTATCCGATTAAACATTTGTGTAAAATGTTGTCATAATCAGTGGATTCATTCTTAAGTTATGGCCACAAACAAGTTTTTTGAGGTCACGGTAATCTTGACCTTTGGCCACCAATTTCTAATCATTCATTCTTGAAGCCAAGTTGACATTTGTGATGAAATTTCCTCCAGCAGTTTTAAATATATATCACATTCACAAGAATGGGACATGAGGTCACATTGACCTTGACCTTTCACCAATAAAATCGAATCAGTTCATTGTGGAGTCCAAGACGGTTCTATTGGTGTGGACACAATATTTCAGGAGAGCCATCGTTAATGTCGTTAATGTTCACAGTTACCTTTAACCACAAAATATGCAATCAAAAAAACACTCACATTTTTTATGAGTTGAAATAAAAGATGTAAGACTTTTATGGACACAAAACATTTATTTCCCACAATTTTTTTTACAAATTGTTAAATCCTTGTAAATGAGCACTTCACCTTTATCAAGATAATATATCCTCATGATTGGTGCAGCGTGTCAATATGCTGATTAAAAAGCATGCTAATTGCAATAAGAGGACCCTCTAAAACATGTCGTTTCATCACGTGACACATTGCCACAGATGTCACAAGTTTAGAGAGAGCACGCAGTTCGTATGCTGTCTCACAATCATAACTCGCTTCAACGTTGTTTCAGAGAATCAGGCAGTGCGTCCAACCGGCATCGCCCCTGCAGCCCATCGGTACCAGCGCCAGTCCAGTGGCTTCACCTGCAGCATCATCCGAGACCAGACGCCCAAACAGGTGACGCAACAGTTGGTTTGCACACCCAAAGAATTTCTGGTCACACTGTCAGAAATCGTCTCGGGGAAGCTCATCTGAGCGCTCGTCGTCCTCACCAGGGTCTTGACCCGACTGCAGCTTGTTGTCGTAACGAGCTCTCCTCACGGGTAAAACCCAGTTTACACAGCACCGGGCGGAGGGCCAATCTGGTGACGGTGCAGGGTGAAGAGAAATACCAATCTGCTCTCATATTTATGTTGATTGAGATGAAAAGGAAGCATTGTTGGGCTGTTTTTGACCCGGCGTGCACCCATTCCCTCATCCGTCACTGTCATTGGTTGGCGCCCAAGAACGGAAACAACTGAAGTCAAGTGAAAACCAAAGCTTTGCGTTTGCTGATGAGACAACATGCCAGTTTGCTTTAGGAAAGGTTCAGTTATTATATTCCTGGCATTAAATGATGTGGTCCCTGGAAACATACATCACTGCAGATGAGAACTTTGCTTTCCCCATCATGGATTGCATTGGACTTTCTGGTCAAAAACTCCACCAATATGAATCTGGGTGACTGGACCTGAGGAGTTGGGGGGCGTAGGGGCTAAACCTTCTATCCTTTCCTGCATCAACATACTGAGAAGAGCGGCGAACTAACCAAAGGAAGTCAGTCTCATTATGGCTGTTCCAAAACCACCACCGGGCTTTAGTGACCTATTTGTCCCTCCAGAAGAGACAGGACCTACTATTACTGATCCCCACCGGAGGTCCAGGAACTGATGGAGGGTTTGGCCAAATGTTTGTTCAGCTAAATTGGGGGAAAAAAACACAGTTGAAGATCTTCACAACAGATAATGTTTCTGTCTGCTGCAAGTCATAGAGATGTCACCCTACAAACGGTAGATCATCGCAGGTGGAACAGATGCTCAAAGATGGTATATTGAGCCATCTCAATCTGCCTCGGGTTCTTTGTTGAGGCCAGTGATCTTGAACTTTAACTTTTAAACCCCAAAATTTGATCAGCTTATCCTTTAGTATACGTGATTGTTTGTGCCACATTTGAAGGGATTCAATTAAGGTGTTACTGAGATATTGCGTTCACAAAGAAAGACCACAGTGACCGTGGCTTGTAACCACAAAAATCCAATCAATTAATTTTAATAGTAAACATTTGTGACAAATTTGAAGAAATTCCCTCCAAGCATTCCTTAATCATAGTGTTCATGAGAATGGGTCAGTGGAAGCTCTTCGTCATTGGGACCAAATCAATATTTTTGCCAAGTTTGCAGAAATTTACTCGAGGTGTTCTTGAGATATTGTGTTTACGAGAATGGGATGGACGGATGGGAGGGACCTAAAGTCACAGTTACCTGGAACTTTGACCGTTGACCACCAAACTTATTAGTTCATCCTTGAGGCCAAGGACATTTGAAGAAATTCTCTCCAGACATTTGTGAGGTATCATGTTATTGAGAATGGGTTGAATTGCAGTCACAGTGATCTTAACCTTGGACGTGAACCAATCAGTTCATCCTTGTAACCAAAGTGAAGCTTTTTGCCAAGTTTGAAGAAATTCCATAAAAGCGAAACGGACAGAAAACGGAAAAACATGATGCCTCCAGCCAAAGCTATCCCCGGTGCATCCAAAGGCATAAAAAGAGTTGCAGGGGTTTCTGGAAACTTTTCTTAATTAAGTTTTAATTAAACAAAGTCAGTGAGTGACTGTGCACGAGTTGACATAACAATGTCTACACTGGAGGTAAACTGTATGTCAACTAAGACAGAACCCCTGCTTTTCATTGCACGGGTCATGGAGCGTTTTGTAGCTCTGTTAAACACAGTGTACGACCTGGTGAATGAACAACCACAGCTCGACTGGCAGACATTACCGTGTACTTGTTTTTCTTTCTTAAATGGGCAGTTAAACCAGTGATCTGTGCTTTCTTATAAAGTCCTGTTGGCAAAACCCTAATGCATAAGCTGAAAACAAGTTGACGAAGTCAGATGGACTAATTTCTGCCACATCGAGGTGTCGGGTAGAGCTAAAGATAGAGAGAGTAGGAGCGAGAGAGGGAGGGAGGCCATTTGGCTGGCAAGCAGAACTGGTTTCATATAACCGGTGGTGGGTAAAAGTAGGTCCACAACCCATTTACTGCAGCAGAGGGATGGACACACTGATGTAATACACAGTGGTAGGAGCACAGGTCTGCACTTAAGTACAAGTGCTGAAGAAGAATTGGTTACAAAAAAATAAATAAATAAGAAGTGATCATATGCATTTAAAGTTCTCGTTGTTTCTCTAGTGTTATGCTTCATGCAGCAGCTTAGTTTGATTCATTTTTAATCAGCCTCAAGATTAAAGAGTACTTCAGCAATTTATAAATGTCTGTCCAAAAAACTTGGAGGACTCATAAGAGACGTATTTTAAAAAAAGAACGGTCAAAATCAAAACAGCAGAAGTTCAATTTCCAGAAATGCTGGATACTAAGATTCCCATGATACAACTGGATAACATCCTTAGTTAGACCTTCCCTGCCTAGTGTTCACTCATCTCTATCAAAACCAGTCCTTCCAACCTGTAGCACAGGTTTTCTGTGAAGAAGGTTTAGTCCTTAGGTTCAACCTAATGACATCATCAGAATGACATCATCAGACATGGCAAAGCTTCTCCAGAGCCAGACAACACGTTATACAACGGTTTTCAAATAATACTCAGCAAAACGAATAAACTGGTCTTAAAATCCATTGAATTCCCACTGGACCAACACGTGGTTCTGATGCTCACACCAGGTCGGCCTGCTACAGAACCCCCGGACGGCCAATGACCACAATCATTTTGCAAATCTAGTTGTAGTTGGATGAAACTAACAGAAATGTCATATTTACATTATAATTTCCAGATCATCGTCCAGCATGTGAGCTCTGAATGGCATCATCTCCTTACACCTCCTTCGTCTACTACGGCTTAGTGACCAATTAGTACCACCGACTTCTAGTATTCAATCGACTGTATTTTGATGAGCATGAACATTAACTTCATGGATTAAATTTCAAAGCCAAAAACCGCAGCCAGTAAATGGCTCTTCTTCATACGGTGTATACGTGTATTATTCAATTACGATTAGGCTTAAACTACACAGTGGCACAAAATTAACAGAAAAATACAATTAAATAGTTAACCGCAATTTGGGTAGAGCAATTAAACGTTGACTGAAACTTCTATATCCTGCCAACACTAGCGCCAGGTGCTCCCAGATGTTATAGAAATGTAGGAAAGACAAAATCCCCTGAAATCAAGGTCCTCTCACTTAATCTTAAAAAGTACAAAGCTTTAAAAAAAAAAAAAGTAGTTAGTTGACCATCAGTTAATTCTAATTATTATTTAATTATTAATCATTTTTTGAAATTACCAAACTAATATTTCCAATTGTTCAAGGGCCTTATTTGGTTTCCAGTGGTAATTCTTGTTTTCTTCCTTGACTTAACATAATGTGATTTCAGTGTTTTAATTATTGCTCTCAACACAGTTTTCTCGACTGTCTGTTGCTTTTCCTGTCAGAGTAAACAGCTCCTGAAGCGATGTCAACATCATTGGCTTCACTTTTACTGGCACCACTTGTTGTCGGCCCCAAATCCAAAGTCTGTGATTGCTTTCTCTCTTGGTTATTCCAACATGTTTTCTGATGACGATGGCGATGGAGTGATTTGCTTGTGTTACCACCAACGACAACAACAGTGGCTCAACCAACTTTACAAAAGTCTTTTGGTCTATGATGGATTTTTTTAATTCTAGACAGAAAGCACAGCTCCTCTCTGGTGCGTCTCTGGTCTCTTTTATCATTTTCCATCTTTCTTTTCTGTTATTGGATGTACTGTAGATATGCAGCCTCTCCCAGCTGCTAGCAGAAAGTCATGCTGACTGGCTGGCTGGCTAGCGTACTCAGCAGGCCGTTCTGCAGTGTGTTTCCAAATGTTCGATTATTGGTGCTCCAGATGGTTGTGTGCCGCGGTGCCTCTTGAAGAGTGTAAAGTTGTGTAACACTCAGGACACCTGGATGTAACTCCAGTTCTATGAGTGAGTAAAGTTACAGTTACTGTTTCAACACTGCACTGGTAAGCTGATATATAAAAATGCCATACCAAAGGTAAATAAATGATACACCAGACAAATACATACAGCCCAGGACTAAAATGTGGTGTATAATTCGTTAGCACAAACAGTAAAAGAAACATTTACAGTCAAAAAGTAACGTTAGCTTAAATCTAGCTGAGCTTGAACAACGAACAAAAATGATCTCCAACGAGTTGTTGAACACTTTTATCACCGAGAACTTACTTGTGCATTTAGTGTGATGGACAACAGCCGTGTTAGTAGCTGAGGTTGTCTGAGGTATTTAACCATAGTCAGTATTTCACCTGCAGTAGATGGCTGAACGTCCCTCGTCTGGAGAATCAAAGCTTTAACAGTATGGAGGTTAAGCTATGTGCTACTGTAGTCAGCAATGAAATATATTTTAACCAACTAAAAAAGCTTGTCTAAAAAACATTAGTATTTTAAGTGTACACTTTATTTAGAATATATTCACCGCTTTTCCTTACCTTTAGAAAAGCCACCAGACTCCCTTCACAAAAACAGTAATTGTACCTTGGAGAAGTTGCTGGTCGACCACTGCCTCGATCGCTCAGTTTGTTTGTGTTATTGTGTGACTACGGTGTCATACTGGATTAAAATGTAGTGAGAAAACACCAGTCTCACAATGACACTAACAAACTCATTGATTAACATATTGGTAGATGAGAAAGTTGTGTTTTTTGTGATGTAAAATGACTATTTTTGTCAGTATAGCTGGATATAACAGTACACTTCCCTGTTAGAAAGACTCCAAGGTAAAGTGGTGAAAATATTCTAAACATAGTGAACACTTAAACTGATACTGATTTCTTTAAGTGGGTTTATTTTTAGGTGGCCGAACTGCGTTATGGTGCTGACCCTGTCCACGGCGGTACATAGCTCAGTGCTGGTACAGCTGCTGCTTCTCCAAACTGAGAGGCCTACCCACCCCTGAACGTGAAACCAACTCTTCTCAGAGACAACCAATGAGTAAACGTTAGACGCAGTGGAAACTAACAATTTCAATGATGCAGCATTGAGGGGAAATCCACAAAAAGTATGTGGAGTGATAAATAAATAAAGTCAGGTACAAATCTTTGAGCTACTTTAACACATCTGAATCAAAGACAAGGGTGGTAGCATGTATGGGAGGGGAAACCCTGTGTGTGTGTGTGTGTGTGTGTGTGTGTGTGTGTGTGTGTGTGTGTGTGTGTGTGTGTGTGTGTGTGTGTGTGTGTGTGTGTGTGTGTGTGTGTGTGTGTGTGTGTGTGTGTGTGTGTGTGTTGGAATCATTTGCTATGAGATTACTTGCACCACACCTGCTATAGAGAGACGTACATTAACAACAAGCTCCAGAATAAATGGACTGACAAGTATTTATTCGCTTTGCTGGCTGCAGTGAGTATAATGAGTATATTTATAATGAGTAATAAACCAATGTGTCTGTTGTGCAACCAAAAGGCACCGAATGCTGTGGTGAAAGAATACAACTTGAAAAGTCCAATCATGGCTGGTTTTCTGCCACTTTTCCTGAGTAAACTGCAAACATATCTTCAACAACTTGCACATGCAAGTCGAGCTTTTAATGTAGATAAAAACAAGGGTGTGTTGAGAGTCTCAGGACGGATCTCATTATTTTATATTTTTAAGCCCAAGAGCAAAATCAGAGCAGAATAATTAATCTCACAGACTCAAATAGGCTCAAAACGACAGAAGTCTGAGGTATGGTTGTTTTCATAAATCACCTTTGTTGTGAAAAGTCAAAAATTAAAGATGTCTTTTATGATAATTCAGACAGTTTGTTTGTATAAAGGGGAGATGAAGTTTACTCCAAAATGAATAAACATGTTAAATACAAACCAATGGTTCCACTGTGTGTGCTTGTGTGAGTGTGCTTGTGTGAGTGTGTTTGTGTGAGTGTGCTTGTGTGAGTGTGTTTGTGTGAGTGTGTTTGTGTGAGTGTGCTTGTGTGAGTGTGTTTGTGTGAGTGTGTGAGTGTGTTTGTGTGAGTGTGCTTGTGTGAGTGTGTTTGTGTGAGTGTGTTTGTGTGAGTGTGTGAGTGTGTTTGTGTGAGTGTGTCTGTGTGAGTGTGTCTGTGTGAGTGTGTTTGTGTGAGTGTGCTTGTGTGAGTGTGCTTGTGTGAGTGTGTTTGTGTGAGTGTGCTTGTGTGAGTGTGCTTGTGTGAGTGTGCTTGTGTGAGTGTGTTTGTGTGAGTGTGTTTGTGTGAGTGTGTTTGTGTGAGTGTGTTTGTGTGAGTGTGATTGTGTGAGTGTGTTTGTGTGAGTGTGTTTGTGTGAGTGTGCTTGTGTGAGTGTGTGAGTGTGTTTGTGTGAGTGTGTTTGTGTGAGTGTGTCTGTGTGAGTGTGCTTGTGTGAGTGTGTGAGTGTGTTTGTGTGAGTGTGTCTGTGTGTGAGTGTGTTTGTGTGAGTGTGTTTGTGTGAGTGTGCTTGTGTGAGTGTGCTTGTGTGAGTGTGTTTGTGTGAGTGTGCTTGTGTGTTTGTGTGAGTGTGTGAGTGTGTTTGTGTGTTTGTGTGAGTGTGCTTGTGTGAGTGTGTTTGTGTGAGTGTGTGAGTGTGTTTGTGTGAGTGTGTCTGTGTGAGTGTGTGAGTGTGTTTGTGTGAGTGTGTTTGTGTGAGTGTGTTTGTGTGAGTGTGCTCATGTGAGTGTGTGAGTGTGTTTGTGTGAGTGTGCTTGTGTGAGTGTGTTTGTGTGAGTGTGTTTGTGCTTGTGTGAGTGTGTTTGTGTGAGTGTGCTTGTGTGAGTGTGTTTGTGTGAGTGTGTGAGTGTGTTTGTGTGAGTGTGCTTGTGTGAGTGTGCTTGTGTGAGTGTGTTTGTGTGAGTGTGCTTGTGTGAGTGTGTTTGTGTGTGTGCGAGTGTGAGTGTGTGAGTGTGCTTGTGTGAGTGTGTTTGTGTGAGTGTGCGAGTGTGAGTGTGTGAGTGTGCTTGTGTGAGTGTGTTTGTGTGAGTGTGCGAGTGTGAGTGTGCTTGTGTGAGTGTGTTTGTGTGAGTGTGCTTGTGTGAGTGTGTTTGTGTGAGTGTGCGTGTGTGAGTGTGCTTGTGTGAGTGTGCGAGTGTGAGTGTGCTTGTGTGAGTGTGTTTGTGTGAGTGTGCTTGTGTGAGTGTGCTTGTGTGAGTGTGCTTGTGTGAGTGTGTTTGTGTGAGTGTGTTTGTGTGAGTGTGTGAATGTGTTTGTGTGAGTGTGCTTGTGTGAGTGTGTTTGTGTGAGTGTGCTTGTGTGAGTGTGCTTGTGTGAGTGTGTTTGTGTGAGTGTGTGAGTGTGTTTGTGTGAGTGTGTTTGTGTGAGTGTGCTTGTGTGAGTGTGCTTGTGTGAGTGTGCTTGTGTGAGTGTGCTTGTGTGAGTGTGCTTGTGTGAGTGTGCTTGTGTGAGTGTGCTTGTGTGAGTGTGTTTGTGTGAGTGTGTGAGTGTGTTTGTGTGAGTGTGTCTGTGTGTGAGTGTGTTTGTGTGAGTGTGTTTGTGTGAGTGTGCTTGTGTGAGTGTGCTTGTGTGAGTGTGTTTGTGTGAGTGTGCTTGTGTGTTTGTGTGAGTGTGTGAGTGTGTTTGTGTGTTTGTGTGAGTGTGCTTGTGTGAGTGTGTTTGTGTGAGTGTGTGAGTGTGTTTGTGTGAGTGTGTCTGTGTGAGTGTGTGAGTGTGTTTGTGTGAGTGTGTTTGTGTGCTCGTGTGAGTGTGTGAGTGTGTTTGTGTGAGTGTGCTTGTGTGAGTGTGTTTGTGTGAGTGTGTTTGTGCTTGTGTGAGTGTGTGAGTGTGTTTGTGTGAGTGTGCTTGTGTGAGTGTGTTTGTGTGAGTGTGTGAGTGTGTTTGTGTGAGTGTGCTTGTGTGAGTGTGCTTGTGTGAGTGTGTTTGTGTGAGTGTGCTTGTGTGAGTGTGTTTGTGTGTGTGCGAGTGTGAGTGTGTGAGTGTGCTTGTGTGAGTGTGTTTGTGTGAGTGTGCGAGTGTGAGTGTGTGAGTGTGCTTGTGTGAGTGTGTTTGTGTGAGTGTGCGAGTGTGAGTGTGTGTGTGTGTGTGTTTGTGTGAGTGTGCTTGTGTGAGTGTGTTTGTGTGAGTGTGCGTGTGTGAGTGTGCTTGTGTGAGTGTGCGAGTGTGAGTGTGCTTGTGTGAGTGTGTTTGTGTGAGTGTGCTTGTGTGAGTGTGCTTGTGTGAGTGTGCTTGTGTGAGTGTGTTTGTGTGAGTGTGTTTGTGTGAGTGTGTGAATGTGTTTGTGTGAGTGTGCTTGTGTGAGTGTGTTTGTGTGAGTGTGCTTGTGTGAGTGTGCTTGTGTGAGTGTGTTTGTGTGAGTGTGTGAGTGTGTTTGTGTGAGTGTGTTTGTGTGAGTGTGCTTGTGTGAGTGTGCTTGTGTGAGTGTGCTTGTGTGAGTGTGTTTGTGTGAGTGTGTTTGTGTGAGTGTGCTTGTGTGAGTGTGTTTGTGTGAGTGTGTTTGTGTGAGTGTGCTTGTGTGAGTGTGCTTGTGTGAGTGTGTTTGTGTGAGTGTGCTTGTGTGAGTGTGTGAGTGTGTTTGTGTGAGTGTGTTTGTGTGAGTGTGTCTGTGTGAGTGTGCTTGTGTGAGTGTGTGAGTGTGTTTGTGTGAGTGTGTCTGTGTGAGTGTGCTTGTGTGAGTGTGCTTGTGTGAGTGTGCTTGTGTGAGTGTGTTTGTGTGAGTGTGCTTGTGTGAGTGTGCTTGTGTGTTTGTGTGAGTGTGTGTGTGTGTGTGTGTGTGAGTGTGCTTGTGTGAGTGTGTGTGTGTGTGTGTGTGTGTGTTTGTGTGAGTGTGTCTGTGTGAGTGTGTGAGTGTGTTTGTGTGAGTGTTTGTGTGAGTGTGTTTGTGTGAGTGTGCTTGTGTGAGTGTGTGAGTGTGTTTGTGTGAGTGTGTGAGTGTGTTTGTGTGAGTGTGTTTGTGTGAGTGTGTGAGTGTGTTTGTGTGAGTGTGTTTGTGTGAGTGTGTGAGTGTGTTTGTGTGAGTGTGTTTGTGTGAGTGTGTCTGTGTGAGTGTGTGAGTGTGTTTGTGTGAGTGTTTGTGTGAGTGTGTGAGTGTGTTTGTGTGAGTGTGTTTGTGTGAGTGTGTGAGTGTGTTTGTGTGAGTGTGCTCATGTGAGTGTGTGAGTGTGTTTGTGTGAGTGTGTTTGTGTGAGTGTGTTTGTGCTTGTGTGAGTGTGTGAGTGTGTTTGTGTGAGTGTGCTTGTGTGAGTGTGTTTGTGCTTGTGTGAGTGTGTGAGTGTGTTTGTGTGAGTGTGCTTGTGTGAGTGTGTTTGTGTGAGTGTGCTTGTGTGAGTGTGTTTGTGTGAGTGTGCTTGTGTGAGTGTGTTTGTGTGAGTGTGCTTGTGTGAGTGTGTTTGTGCTTGTGTGAGTGTGTGAGTGTGTTTGTGTGAGTGTGCTTGTGTGAGTGTGTTTGTGTGAGTGTGCTTGTGTGAGTGTGCTTGTGTGAGTGTGTTTGTGTGAGTGTGTTTGTGCTTGTGTGAGTGTGTGAGTGTGTTTGTGTGAGTGTGCTTGTGTGAGTGTGTTTGTGCTTGTGTGAGTGTGTGAGTGTGTTTGTGTGAGTGTGCTTGTGTGAGTGTGTTTGTGTGAGTGTGCTTGTGTGAGTGTGTTTGTGTGAGTGTGCGAGTGTGAGTGTGTGAGTGTGCTTGTGTGAGTGTGTTTGTGTGAGTGTGCGAGTGTGAGTGTGTGAGTGTGCTTGTGTGAGTGTGTTTGTGTGAGTGTGCGAGTGTGAGTGTGCTTGTGTGAGTGTGTTTGTGTGAGTGTGTTTGTGTGCGAGTGTGAGTGTGTGAGTGTGTTTGTGTGAGTGTGCGAGTGTGAGTGTGTGAGTGTGCTTGTGTGAGTGTGTTTGTGTGAGTGTGCGAGTGTGCTTGTGTGAGTGTGTTTGTGTGAGTGTGCTTGTGTGAGTGTGCTTGTGTGAGTGTGTTTGTGTGAGTGTGTTTGTGTGAGTGTGCTTGTGTGAGTGTGCTTGTGTGAGTGTGTTTGTGTGAGTGTGTTTGTGTGCTTGTGTGAGTGTGCTTGTGTGAGTGTGTTTGTGTGAGTGTGCTTGTGTGAGTGTGTTTGTGTGAGTGTGTTTGTGTGTGTCTCTGTGTGTGCTTGAGCAACTATCTTTGTGAGGACCAGTTTTAATTTGACACCACAGGAGTGAAGACATTTTGGGTCCTCACTTTCTCTTGACTTTGATTTAGGATTAACTTTATATTTAGGTTGAGGTCAGAGTTAGGCATCTAGTTGTGAAGAAGCGTGTGTGTGTGTGTGTGTGTGTGTGTGTGTGTGTGTGTGTGTGTGTGTGTGTGTGTGTGTGTGTGTGTGTGTGTGTGTCAATAAGTGGTCACTGGGCACCTGCACAATGTTTTTGCAACACAGAACCCCCCCCCCCCCCTCTCACCTCCATCCCCGTACGTCTCCACGCCGTACCCGTCCTGCAGCCCGTTATTCCAGGTTCCCTCGTACTTGGCCGGTGTGTTCAGGCTCTGCCGGACTCCGTACCGACCCTTAAACCCGTGAGTCCACTCTCCCCGGTAAGTCCACCTGCCCTTGGTCTCCACGCCGAGTCCGTGCCGCTTCCCCTGCGCCCAGCAGCCCTGGTACAGGTTCCCGCTGGGCCATGTGTACACCCCGACTATCTCGAACCCGTTCGACCACGAGCCGGAGTACTCGCCCTGGCCCTTGGGACCGGTGCACACGCCGTGGCCGTGGGCTTTCCCGTCCTCCCAGCCTCCGCAGTAGGTGCCACCATCGTCAAAGTCGAACCGACCGCCCGTCATTCAGAACCGGAGGGAAAGTATTGCGCTGTTGCTCCTGATGAAGTCCAGAGTGTGCAGATTGTTCTCCGGAGCGACGTGATGTGGACGGATGAGCCGGTGAGAACTGGACTTATCGGCGGAGAGATGGCGGCCGGTTCCACCGGTGGTGTTGTATCGGTGACTGAAGGCGGGACGTGGGAGGGTGAGAGGCGGCCGCTGCAGCTGCCGGAGTCGCTCCTCTTCAAAGTGATGGAAGACGCTCCCACTCCTCTGGAGTGAAGAGCGGTGAGCCGTCCGCGAGCTGATACGATGCGGTTTCCTGTCTGACTTTTCAAAATAATAGCCAACCAGTCAACGCTTCCGTTCCGGTGACGGTCGGAACCGGATGCACCTTTCGTCTTGTCCGTCCTGTTCTCGTTAAAGCTCAAGAATTTTCTCAAACTTGTCAAAAATCTTCACTTGGTACTAAAGATGAACTGATTAGATGTTGGGGTCAAAGGTCACCTGTACTCCAATTAAACCATAGACTTTATAAAAGTGGCTGGAAATATGGCTAATCCAGAAGTTCCCTCAGTGCCACTAGAGGTCGGCTCCAAAAAGCCTCCGGCTCCATAGACTCCCATTCAACTTCTCTCATCAAATCCAAAGTGAATCAAATGTTTCTACCAGTTTACTAGTTTGAGCTATTTTAAACTGAAGTCTACTGAGAGTTGTTTGTTTTCCTGCAAAATGTGCTGAAAGCCAAAAGTTCCCTGATGAGCCTTTGCATCATCCAGGGCGGGGCTCTCCTCGACACGCCCCTTTCTGGGGGAAAACATTGACATTGTGACTAACCCGTTTAAATAATAAGGACATGCTGAAGAGTTGCACCAACAATGATGTGAAAAACTCTTATCTCAGATTTTTTCCTGTTATGTCCTGAAAAAGATCCTGAAGACTGAAGTGACTAAGGAGGGATCAAATTAAACTTCTTCATCCATCCAGCGTGTTCTCTGGCCGGCAAAGTGAAGCAGTGAATGAAAAAATTAAACTGGCAGAGTTTACCTCAAAATGAACACCAAAGTGTCCCTGCACCAGCACATCTTCACCAACACGCGTCCTGGTCCGCTCATCCTTCAGATTTCACCTTGATATACGAAAAAACCTTGCTCTGCACGAAAAGGTGCCTGGATCTGCGCTACTTAAATATACTGTTGTTTTTCTGAAGTTCCCCATGCGGCCCTAGAGTGTGTTTGACCGGCGGTTAATTAAACCTGATTTTTCTGGTTGACTTACACCCTTCATGAATACATCAAGGTATTTGTCAAGATACAGAAGCTGCTCTCAGCCTGGTGGACCCCCCTGGACCGGACTTCACTCTGCCAGATTAAAAACCACGTTGACTTGACCTGATGAGTAAGATGTAATTATGTCAGGCTGGTTGTGTGCCAGTGTGTTATTATTTGTTATTGTTGTTGTTGTTTATTTTTTCCCTTCTGTTTTGTATTCTTAACGTTTCAAAGTTTCGTCTTGTTAAGTTGTAAAATAAAAATTAAAAAAAGTTGTTTTTCTGTCACTGTGTAAAATTTTTTTTTTTTTTTAAATCTTAATTTCACGTATTTCTTAAATTGAATGAATTTGCAGTTTTAAAGCCACCTTCCTGGTTTTCTTAGTGGCATACATGTATCTGCCTAAGAGTACAAATGACATTGTTTTTACTGTCTGGGCTTTTACAGCACTTCATTTATTATTATTATTGGGACCTTGAGTTAAATTGTCAAGCTTTCCATGGCAGCAGCCTGTTCAGGGTAATCATGAAGTGTGTGAGTCCTGGTAAATAATATGTGTGGCTTTGCCTTCAAAACCTTGTGATTCAAGAAACTTTTTCAGAACAAAAATATGTCAAATGTCTGTAAATAATTGCAACAGGTAGGAAATTAATGTGCCCAGATTTTTCCCGAGCAGACATTTTAAAAAGTCCAGTCAAA
The DNA here is from genome assembly GCF_029030835.1 of Brachyistius frenatus. Taxonomy (NCBI): domain Eukaryota; kingdom Metazoa; phylum Chordata; class Actinopteri; family Embiotocidae; genus Brachyistius; species Brachyistius frenatus. Next base: position 74,254 of record NW_027211047.1, read on the forward strand.
GCTTGTGATGGCTGAACTCTAAATTTAGAAGCAACACCAGCTGTTCTCACTGCTGCTCAAACAGCACATACAACATGGGCACTAAAAAACTAACGTGGAAACAAAGGTTATATTCAACAAACTAAACATTGTAAAAGCATTTGTTGCCGTTTGATCTCAAATGTCTCCTTAAAAGCCGGTTAAAAAAATAAATAAATAAAATGTAAAAATATCACAATATCACGTTTCCCCAGAAGGTTTAAGCAATGCTTTTATTTTGAAGGCAGAAACGCCACTCAGCCTGTTTTCCTCTGACTGTGAGCAGCTTGTTGTGGCTTTCTGCAGGCCAATCACATGAAAAGGAGATCAGCAGTTTCCATGGACTGTAAGATATGAATTACTGCTGCTGTTTATTCCATTAATTATTATAAAAGTGATGTAATAACAATACTTGTAAATGCTGTATCATAACAATGTGGAGTTCAGTGTAAACTGATATGCTCAGTTGCAAAGATACAGACTTTCTGCCCATTGTTCTGCATATCCATACTTCTGTGTCGATAATGACTTTACGACACGCTGGTGGTTTTATAAACACTACAGACAATCGGATCTGATGGATTATTGCATGATGAGGAAGGTCCTGAAATAAAACCATCGTACTGCTCTGAATCCCAGGTCTTGGTCAAATATATTTGATATTATTAAGTCTTTAGACAGTAGTTTGTACTTTTTGTGTCTTAATGTTTCACTTCAAGACAAGTTCACTCTGTTCTTCATCATTTTAAAAGTCAGATGGCAAAAAAAAACAATTATTGTCGTTACGGGTTATTTCAGAGTAAACGCCTGTAAACAAGTCATATATAGAAACTCAGAGAAGTGAGATGAAAGCAGCAACACTACACCCAGTGACAGCTGCTCTGAGCTGCGTCGCCATGAACCAACGAGCACTGCCATCTGCTGGAGAAAATAGTTTTCACAGCTCAGCCAGCTGCCGAGTTTTCAAACTGCCTCTTCAATAGTAACACCTGCGGAAGGAAGTAGTTGGTTCCCAGTTTGTGCGTCCGTCCATCAGTCCAAGTGTCCATACATCCAAGTGTCCATACGTCCATACGTACAAGTGTCCATACGTCCAAGTGTCCATATGTCCATCAGTCCAAGTGTCCATACATCTAAGTGTCCATACGTCCAAGTGTCCATACATCCATGTGTCCATACGTCCATACGTCCAAGTGTCCATACATCCATGTGTCCATACGTCCATACGTCCAAGTGTCCATACGTCCCATTTTCAGTAACGGTTTGTGGGAAGTTCTTCAAATGAATACATGTTAGTCTAAAATAAAGTCTTCACAAAACTCAAATCTAAAGAGAAGTCTGACATTCATAAAACTAGTTTAAAATAAGGAAAACTAAAGAAAGAAAATAAGAGGAACCGAGGACACACACACACACACACACACACACACACACACACAAAATATAAAATGATGTCAACTGAAACAAATACAACACCCAATCAAAAGGGAAAAACTTCAGGAACCTGAAAGAACCAGGATAAACTAAACAGCCACAGAAGCGAATAACAGAAACAACAAAGTCAAGAAAAGAAGAATCTAAATTGAACAAAGTGAAAAGCAAAATAGTACAAAACCAACCTGCAGCAGGAGAACCTCCAACAGAAGGACCAGGTCAGTTGGACCCGGCCGACCCTCCTGCCAACTAAAACATCTCCACAGGGTTAAACTCACCACGCCTGGAACGTTGCTGACCGAACAGGAGATGTCCGGAGACCACGAGGTCCCCAACACTGAAGGAGAGCTGAAACCTGGCACACAGCGAGAAGCATGTTGGACTGGTGTTCTGGAAGAAGAGCGATGATTCACTACATACCTGCAACAGCAACACGGCTCAGGACAGCTGAGAGAGAGACAATAACAGCAGCTGCTTTATACCCGGTGAAGAGCAGAGGGAGGAGTCAGGCCTCAGGCAGCCTGAGAGAGACTGGACGTCTGTGAACTGAGTGATCCACTAAATGCGTCTGTCCCAAACGCTCATTCAAATTCTTATTCACCTTCGTGTGCCTTCGGACAGTCGATTTTCCTTCAGAAGATTCCTGACTGGGTGAAATGATTTAAACAAGCAGCAGCCGCTTATTAAGAGCTGCTTGAATTCTTCAAATGCTTGTGAAAGGAGCTTCACAGAAAGGAGACAACGCCGTCCCACAATTGCTTGCAGCATCAACCTTTAATGAGACTTTAATACAAGCCTACAATCTATGCATGTGACACATCAACATGTCTATCTTGCAAGAATTTATCAATTGTTTTCATCCAGTCATATAATCAGCGTTAATGTCGATAAGTACAGGAGTGGACCGGAAGGTGAACGATCACCTGCTCCCTGAAAAAACGGCTTCACGTTGCAGAGGATCACTTTACCAATCTGGACTTTCCAACACTTCAGCACCAAAATTGGTCCATAAATATTTCAAAAGGGATTTTCAGTTGCATCTTAAAATAAAATCATCTGATAATAAGACTCGGGTAAATTCATCAAATGTTACGAGCACAGTTGGTGAGAACGTTCATGGAGGACATCTTGGTTCTGGACAGTTAATGGACTGTAAGCTGTAAGACAGCTCATCAGTATGTCGGTCAGATGTACCCACTTGTAAGAGCCCTCATGAGCACAACGTAACATCTTACATGGCCTTTCTTTGTGGGCAGCTCACGGACGTATCAAAGAGGAACAGTATAAGAGGTGGGGGGGGGGGGTCCGTGACAATTACTGGCAGGTACGTCTTCATGGTTCAAACACCTGAAGACGGCCAACGTGTCACTTCCTGTCGTGTGGAGACATGTTGATCCAGATATGAACTCCTGATGCTGAAGTCAGTGTCACTGAGGTCTGACTGGACACATCCAATCATGGAAGTCCATGGTTGGTCGGATGTTAAGATAGATAGATGGATAGATACTTTATTAATCCCGCAAGGGGACATTTTGTCGTTACAGAAGCATGTACAGGGCAAAGCAACAAATTACAGAATATAAAATAGAGGTAATAAAAAATATTAAATATAAAAAAAGTTTAAAATGCACATTATATACAACTTCTATACAAATAAAAATAGAGTAATATTACATTTTAACTAAACTAAACTAAACTAAAACTAAAAGTCCAGCTTAATGTCAATAAAACAAGTTAAAAAGAGTTAAAGTCCAGTTTACAGAGGAACGACTAAAATATAAAAAGAAAGTCCAACAGCTAAAATGAAACGTGTTGCTTCTGGTTCTTCCATCTTGGCCACCGTCCTCTCCTCCTCCAGGGATGCGGCCGTCTTCCTGCCCCGTCCTCCTGCCTGTCCTCCTACCCGTCCTCTTGCCCCGTCCTGCTGCCCCGTCCTCCTACCCTATCCTCCTGCCCGTCCTCCTGCCCCGTCTTCCTGCCCCGTCCTCCTACCCATCCTGCTGCCCCGTCCTCCTGCCCGTCCTCCTACCCCGTCCTGCTACCCCGTCCTCCTGCTCGTCCTGCTACCCCGTCCTCCTGCCCGTCCTCCTCCTTTATATACCGGCTCCACTAACTGGTGTCCACCTGGCGGGGGGGGGGGGGGGGGGTTCTGCCCTCCTGTGACTCTGTTGGCCGCTTCTGATTGGTCCTTGAAAGAAGCAGAACTTTTGCAGGTGCAGGAGCAGAGTGGCTAATAACATGCCTGATGAAATTGTAGATTATAAAAACATGCAAATAAAGCACGACATGCTAAAACCAAAAAAAAAAAGCAAATAATTTAAATTACTTTATAAGGCAAATAATACGGCGCAAAAATAAAATGGCCCACTTTCTGCCTGATGACACGCGTGTTGCCTCTCGACTGACAGAGACAGACTGCTACGACATCTGAGTCTCAGCCCAGATACAGTTCAAACGTTCCTGCTATTAATACACATGAACACACAAACACACACAATGTGACACGTTACATGTAATTGATGACACGTTTAATTGGCGGCTCCTGTCGGCGGAGCTCGGTGAACTCTCAGCCTCTAAACTTCACCGAGTCAGAAACTCTGTCGCGTCCACATGAACACGAGGAACCGGTTCAACATTCAGTCACTGCAGTCGCAGCAACGTGACACCTTCAAGGCCGCGGAGACACGTGGCAGAGGAGAGGAGAGCAGCTGCAGTTCCAACGGAGACACTTCAAGGAGTCTTCTGAAGCTACGACCGTTGAAGGCCTCGGTCCCTCCACGGCCAGAACCAGCAGAGGAGAAGCTGCTGGACCCGCTCAGAGAGGAGCTCCACTTACAGCTCCAAGAAGAAGCTCGCTGAGCTGCAGCTGAACTCCTCTGAAGCTACGAGCAGATCCAGAACCGCACGGTCGCATTCAGAACCAGCAGCAGGTGACTTTCAGACATCAGCTCAGATCCAATCAGAGTTCTGTTCCCGGGTCCAGATGTTCCTCAACACGGTGCTGCTGGTCCTGACCGACCTGGCGGCCGGTTCCTGGGCAACTCTTCCAGTTATCAGCGTCTCCTGCAAACAGCTCCACAGCAGCCGTGTTCAAACTCCCCTCGACCACCTGCTGCTCTGTGTTCAGGATGCTCAGGACTCATGACTCGTATACTATGTACAGTTGATCATCTAAACTATGAAGGAATCCTCCGCTGCTGCTGCACAGCTCATCAGAGAAAAGGTTCTGTTCATCATCAACACATTATTATCTAATTCGGTTGATATGATGAATATACAAACAGATGTCTGTTTACATGTTCAGCAGACACTGAACAGCATGAACAGTAATCTGGAGTCATGTTTCTGTCGTCATGGCAATTTCTGTTCACCTGGTTAATGTTGGTCAAATATTCCTTTCAACTCTGTTTTCATCTCCACACACTCCTGAGAAAAACATCCGCCATCTTCAGCAGCTCAACACTTCACGGCTCAAATAACAGCATGAAAAAATCAAAATACTCAATTCTTTGGCCATAAAACCAAAACAATGCGCTGAAAGACACTAAAACATGCAGGGTTTTTTTTAGCTCAACAGCTCAAACTCAAGTGGCCTGATCAAATTACCAACGAGGCTGCTTCAGGTATTAAAAGAAGTTCTTCTCAATATGAACTATTTCCAGTCATTCTTGGTGTTTCTTGCTGCCCGGCACCGTTCAGCTCTTCTTCTCAGACAGCCGACCCACATCAGCTCAGAGGGAGGTGGCAGCTGAAACCCCCCCGTGGGTTTAAAGATGGACATCACTGAGTTTGAACTCTACTTTTACCTAATTTAATGAAGTTCTGGATTTCCCTGCAGATCGATGAGTTCAGTTTCAACACACAGGAAGTCTTAAGTGCATCGGAGGAGGTCTGCAAACATTTGGAAAGTGCCACTGAGTGTGTTGAAGTCTGCAGCTTCTCAGCAGGTCGACTCTGTTATGAGGTGGGACAGGATAGGACCCAAATACAGACATAGAATCGAGTTCAGGTACAGAACAGACTTTATTTTCTGATGGAGGATGAGACCGAAGCAGGCAGGCAATCTGGATAGAGTGTGTGGTCTCCCGAGGTCCGACACAGGGCACCAGGCTGGATAGAGGGGGAGCGGGGTGCGGGTGAGTGGACGTAGCAGATCGTATGGACCGACCACCCAGGACTGCAGGAACCAGGGTTGATATAGTGTCGGGAGGTGATTAGTGGGATGAAGAACCGGTGTGTCAACCTGCAGGTGGTGATCAGCTGGATTGTCCACAGCTGTGCAGGCTGATCATGGGAGGTGTCTGGAGGCGGGCAGAGGAGGACAGAACAAAACACCAAGCACATGGCAAACAACAACAAACAGGGAAATGACAGAACACATCAGGAGAGGAGATCGGGGAACAAAAGGTGAACACACAGGGTCAGACAGGGATCCTGACAGACACATTTCTCTCCACTGAAGGCTGAGTCCTCCTCCTCTTTGTAAAGCTCTGCTCTCATGTCCCCTCTCCTTCTTCCAGGATGTTCCTGCGCTCCAGTTGGGGCTGGACCTGCATCTTCGTGGGCTCCTTCGTCTTCCTCCTCTGTCTCTGCTGCCTGCTGCTGGCAGAGGAAATGGCCGTGTTCTGTCTCTTAGCTTACTTCCCTCAGTTCCCCACCCAGCTGCTGGGGGGGTGCGCTGGGCTGTCTGAGTTGGAGGGGGCTGTATCAGGTCTGGTACCGTCGGGGGCCCGGCTGATTCTGCCCCGGGAGGCCCGGTCTGGGAGTACTGAACACCAAGACCAAGATCACCGACGCAGAGGACGCACAGCTGAGCCGTGATCACTGCAGTTAACTGGGAAAAAACACACACACATCCAACATTGGAGGGCTAAAACTACAATGAATTCAATCCCGGACAGACGAGAGGACGAAATGGGCTGAAGTCTAAAAACAGGGATTTTCTAAATGTATGAAGTCAATGTGTAGGAAGTCATTAAAGGGTGTTTTCTCTGAGATGTAATGATTGAGAGTCTTGACGGATGAGTCCAATCTGTCTCCTGTCCTTCATACAGACTAACAGCGGTTCCAGAACCAGATCAGTCGGACACAGAACCAATAAATGGAGAACTTGAAAGATTCCAGATTTGAATATGTTCTAACAACTCAAGTGCAGTGATGTATTATCAAGCTGATGGTAATTATTAAACAGTGTCCCTGTGAATAAAAACTGGTCTTGTTTTCACCAAACTATTCCATACAACAATTTAAACTAGTACAGAAATTAAAAACAAAAAAAACGCGTCTGGAGACCGATTGTACATTTTACAAACTTCTGCTTTTTCGCCTGTGAGACTAGGTGAGCTGCTCTGACAGCTGTTTGTGTGTAACAGCAGCACATGGAGCTTCCTGTCAGAGCTAACATGCTGCGCCGTCCAGCTGGCTGAGGTCCTACAACACCTCTTCAACCTGAGCCTGAAGCAGGAGGAAGTCCCAGTGCTGTGGAAGACGTCCTGTCTGGTTCCTGTACCGAAGAAGACGACTCCATCCGGCCTCAACGACTACCGACCGGTTGCCCTCACATCTCATGTGATGGAGGTGCTGGAGAGGCTGGTCTTGGCCCACCTCAGGCCGCTGGTGAAATCTTCTCTGGACCCTCTGCAATTTGCGTACCAGCCTCATGTGGGAGTGGACGACGCCATCATCTACCTGCTGCAACGAGCTCAGTCTCACCTGGATGGAACCAGTGAATCTGTGAGAATCACTTTCTTTGATTTCTCCAGTGCATTCAACACCATCCAACCACTGCTACTGAGTGAGAAGCTGCAGGTGGTGGGGGGGTGGACGCGTCCACCGTCTCCTGGACCACTGACTACCTGACAGGCAGACCACAGTTTGTCCGTCTGGGCAGTGTGCTGTCTGATACGGTGGTCAGTGGTACTGGAGCTCCTCAGGGAACTGTTCTGTCTCCTTCCTGTTCACCTTCTACACAACTGACTTCCAGTACAACTCAGAGTCAAGACATCTGCAGAAGTTCTCTGATGACTCTGCAGTAGTGGGATGTATAAGGGATGGACGGGAGGACGAGTACAGGGCAGGAGTGGAGGACTTTGTGGAGTGGGCGGGAAGGAATCACCTGCTCCTGAACGTGGCCAAGACCAGAGAGATGGTGGTCGACTTCAGGAGGAAGACGACGGCTCCACAACCGCTGAGAGTTCTGGGAGAGGAGGTGGACATGGTGGAGGAGTACAAGTACCTGGGTGTCTCCATGACAACAGACTGAACTGGAAGACCAACATCAATGCTGTCTACAAGAAGGGGATGAGTCGACTCTTTTTCTTGAGGAAACTTCGATCCTTCAATGTGTGCAGCGAGATGTTGGAGATGTTCTACCAGTCTGTTGTGGCCAGTGAACTGTACTTCGCTGGGGTCTGCTGGGGGAGCAGCATTGGAGCCGGAGACACCAACAGACTTAACAAGCTGGTTAAGAAGGCCGGCTCCATCATTGGCTGCAAACTGGACAGTCTGGAAAAGGTGGTGGAGAGGAGGACGCTGAACAAACTATTATCCATATTGGACAATCCTGACCACCCTCTCCACCTGCTGCAGGGACAGAGGAGGACGTTCTCCAAAAGACTCCTCCAGCTGCTGTCACAAGGACAGATACAGGAGATCATCCTGATACAGGAGATCGTTCCTGATACAGGAGATCGTTCCCGATACAGGAGATCGTTCCAGATACAGGAGATCGTTCCCGATACAGGAGATTGTTCCAGATACAGGAGATTGTTCCCGATACAGGAGATCGTTCCAGATACAGGAGATCGTTCCAGATACAGGAGATCATTCCTGCCGACCGCAATAAGAATGTACAATAACTCACCTCTGGCAAAATCCATCACACAACAATAACACTGTTGTCTGTTTCTTGGTTGTTTGTATATAATATATATATACTGTACTGTATATTCTGTGCATTTTATATTTGATATTTTTTACTGCTATTTTATTGCTTTTTATTATTCTATTATTATCTTATTGCTTCTGTATGCTGCTGTAGCGAAAAAAAAATTCCCCTCGGGGATTAATAAAGTAACTACCTACCTACCTACCTAACTACCTACAATGCTAATGCTCACCATGTTCACCACCATTTAGCCTGTTAGCAAGCCAATGATTGCTAATCAGCACTATATCCACAAATAATGATTTTGATCATTGTTTAATCTGTTGATTACATGTCCTGGACCCTCCAGCCTGTTATTACAGACCTTCATTCACTGGGACTGTTTGGACCCGGTCACTTCGTAGGGAAACGTTTCCAGCTGTTGCCTCCTGCTGGGTTGAGACCTTGTGTACATTTGAAACTACTGGACCCATTAAATACTTATTGATTGCGGAGCCCCGGAGCAGCCATGGAGGTAAAAAATTTTTTTATTTGTGCACACAAAATACTAAATCGATACGGTAACTTTGAGGATGCTATTGACTTTATAGTTGGTGGACTGACAGTTGAAGGAGGTGCAGTGAACTTCATGCTGAGAGGAGAAAGCCTGCTGTGTCGTGCTTATTTCTTATTTCATGTAGACAAATGAATTAAAACGTGCGCTCGAACTGTTGTCTCTGGCCACAATTAAGTAATTCATGCGCGAGTAGATTTTTTCTCCAGGACTCCGTCATTGACCGCCGTACGCGCTGTAACTCCACAACTGCATTGAGGAAAGAAACGCTTGAGCGGTTGTTATTGGTCCTTCAGAGGGGTTGTATGAACGTAAACAGGGTTTCCAGACTGGAGGAACAAACTGTGAGCGATCGATCAGCAGGCGACCGACCAGAAACACAACCGGACCATGAATTATCATGGAGGACTACAGGAACCACAACATATTCACATTTGAGCTGGAACCACATCTTTTTTCTTTTGCATTTTTCATCAAAGAATAATTAATCAATTATGAAAGTAGTTGGTGAATAATTTTGTAGATCAACTAATTAATAAATCAAATGATCATTGAAGCTCTAATCGACATTAAACACAATGTTCATGAGGTTAATTGCAATGTTCTTTTCAGGAAGCTAAAGGATTGTACACATTCAGCTAGAAAAATTAGTCTGAGGAGATTTAACAACAAACAAATTTCAATATAAAGGAAAAGTCAACAAAGTGAGTACAATTCATCCTGAGGAGAATATGAAGGTCTGGAACAAATGTAACGCCAACGTAACTTCACCATCAATGAATGTGCTGATGACATCACCAACCAAGGTGACACCTCCAGCTGTCTTCTGTTTAATCAACAGTCCAGAATCCAAACACATCCAATCTACTGTCATGGGACAAAAAGCAAATCCTCAAATTTGAAAAACTACAAACAGAAGATGACATTTTAGCTTCCAGAATTACCATAATCTGATCACAACACCGATGGATTTTCTGTCCATTGTTTGACTAATCGTGACAGCGCTGACCTCAGATGCACTTCCTGTTCAGTAATCAGGGATGAGACGAGTACTCGGCTGAAACGACTGTCCGCTACGGATCATGTACTTCTGACGAGTATCATCCGAGTAAATGTGTCAGCGTCCGTGTTGATGAAGGCTTCTAACAGACACTAGCTGTGTGCACACATCTACACACGTGGCCCCGCCTCCTGGTTTACACACTGCTGTCTGTGTCCAGCGACTCTCCTGGTTCATTTCTGTCATCGGCTCGTTTCCATCAGGTTTGTATAAAATATCGTTGTTCTAACCGGATGAGTTGCAGGTTCCAGCTGCTGACTCGCTTCTACCGGGTTGTTTTCCTTTTTTCAGCTTTCTCCTTCCACGACACACACACATTATTTGCTGAACAAAATATAAAGTACTTACTATAGCCCAACAATAACAATAAATATATCAACTTTTATATCTATAAAAAAAAACAACCCGTGTTGTGTAAATAGTTCTCTTCCTCTTGTGATAAAGACATTCCTCTGAAGCTCAGTTCAGGGGCTGTTTGCAAATAGTTTTCCAATAATTAATAAATGTAGCAACTTCTAATCAATCCATATTAATCTCCGGTTTAAATGAACAACTTCTGGTTAACACCCAGGCAATTCCAGCCTAAATCCTGCTGACTCCCGGACAAAGCCCCGCCCACTCCCAGATCAAGCCCCGCCCCATCCGAGTGAGGATTCTGTTTCCAAGGATGCAACTAAAAAAATGGAGAAAAAGTTTTGCTCGTACTGACATTGGTGGTATTTATCCCAATAATCTGACTGACATTTTCTCACAGACTCTCAGGAGACCATTTCTCTCCTAAATTTTATTGATAAAACATCTCCAGAAAGAAAATATATACAAAACTTCAGCCATTAAACAAACGCTGCGGAGAAACCGGACATATGAAATCAGCGCTCAGATATATCGGGAGGTCGAACCGTTTGCTGATTAGAGAAACACGGCGAGCTTCTTGTCTGGAAAACAGACACAAATAACATTTGAGGTTAATTATTTCCGTCGTTGCCATCTCTCCCTACGCACACACATCAACACCTAAAAAAACACATAAAACACATTAAAAAAAACGCAGGAGAAATCCTTCATTATAAAATGAACAGGACAGAAAGGCTGACATTGTGTACGTACAAAACGGTTCTGATGACCGTCCCGGACCGACAGGTCGTTCATGGCAAAACACAATAAAGGCAGAGTTTTGGTGTTTGTCTCGGGAAGATGGGGCCAAAAACTGGAAGAGCAAAGTCAGCGTTTGCTTCTTATCACAACAACAATACATGTTTGTGGTGTTTGTTCCTCAGTGACATAATTACAAGGTGAAATTCTGCCACACAACAACACAGCTGCAGTACTTTTATCTCTCCAGAGGTGGAGTAGACAGACGACACAGTGACATCACTTCCTGTTTATCACCTACACAGTAAGCATCAGTCAGGTTAACGTGTGAAGAGCAACGAGTCCACCTGTACACATTCAGCCTTCACTTGGAGAAGTTCTGAGGCAGTCCACTCAAGCTGGCCTCCAGAAGGTGTCCGTGTGGCGGGAGAGTCCGGGAGTAAAAAAACAAATCATAAAAAGCTGAAATATTTAAGGGTAAGTGAGGCAGAAGAAGGGAAAGAGAAGTCATCAGGAGACCGGGGGGATGGGCGAGTCGACAGAATCCAGAGGTTCCCAGTGAGAGTCCATCATGGCGTCGTAGAGCTCCTCGCTGCGCTGCATGAAGTCTTTGTTCCACAGCTCCACGTCACACTCCGGGATCGGCTCTGAAAAACACCACGAGCACCGACTTACTCACAGTACACACCAGAAACAACACACATACTGGATGCGGCCATGTTAGCAGCCAGCTGTAGTGAAGGGCAGAACCAATCAGCAGCCAGCGGTGATGTCATCAACCATCAGTGATGTCATCGTTGGTTTGTGAACGTTATGAATCCTCCAGTTCAGATTCTGTCCGTCACCATCTTGCGAGTTTGGAGCAGGAAGTGACCATATTTGGACGAGCTGGGGGAGGAGCCAGCGGTGGATCTGACCGATCTGATTGGAAACCTGACGATACTACGTCCCGCCCATCGATAGCTGTAACCTGACTGCACCACAGGCCTGTCAATCAAACAGACACGCCCGACACTTCTGCATCGGAACCATTTTACTGAGTCGGAAGCTACGAACTCTTTTATATCCGGTTTATGGGTAGAGTCCACCAGACTGAACCTTCAGGTATCTGGAAGGTATTCACTGCTACAACTTCTGAAAAGAACCCATTCAGCTGTTTACACATCATGATAAACAATAAACAATCTAACATTGGCAGTTGTTTCTGAATCTGTGGTAGCTTCATGTTTTTACCACATTATTCCTGAGCTGCTTTGACACAACTGGATTGTTTCCACCACACAATACAATCAAACAGGATCTTACCTTCTATGTTATCGTCTTCTATATCGGCAGCCTCTTCGGTGCTCTGCTGGGGAGTGACAGTGAACATTAGAAAATGTTTTTCACACTAAAAGTACACAGAAGATAAAAGTATGAATGTCTACATCTGAGTAGAGTGTACCCTCCATGTTCATGTCATTTCAGATACATTCAGTAAACAGCTCCACACGTCATGCTGAGGTTGTAACTTCAGATTCTGAGTATTTACAATTTCAGCATTACTGCCACAACCAAACAGGTCTTCTTGGATCTTCTTTTCTAATGAATGAGGGATTATTTTCAGATGGACCTCCAGAAAACTAAGAAGAAGGAGTGACTTTAGCTAACAACACCGAGATAACTGATGGACACATTTTATTCACTTTGGATTTGATGACAGAAGTTGAATGGGAGTCTATGGAGCCGGAGGCTAAAGCTTAGCACAAAGCTAATGGGAATAGCTATAAACAATTTCAAAGCAGACTTCTTCACAGTGTCCTGTCCTGTTTATGGTGGAGCAGTTTTGTAAAATGTGTCCTGGACTCATTTCTTCAAACACACCATGATTGAACTGAGGATTTCCTCAAATAATTCACAATTAGTGGACGAGAACTTTTCTCGTAAAGTGTTCCTTGAAGCGTCGGTGTGAAGGTGTTTCCCTCACCTCTACGGCTCCTGACATGTCGGTGGATGTGGGCGGCCCCATGGGGGGCGGAGGCACCATGTTGCCTGGGGGGGGGTAACCGTAGGCCCCGTAGTTGTAGGTGTAGCCGCTGTTGTAGCCGCTGCTGTTGTAGCCACCGTACTGGTCGTAGCCCCCCCACTGAGGGTAGTAACCCCCCTGACCCCCGCCGCTATTGCTGCCATAATAACCGGACTGTGTCTGGTTGTAGTTGCTATGGTAATTCTGGCCCTGGCCTCCATGGTAGTTGCTCATCTTCTGGCTGCAAAAGAAGAAATGCACCAAAGTTTTATTAATATTTAAGGGACAGAAGTATTTAGAAAAATGTAACATAAATGGATTGAAAAGTGAAGATTCAACAGTGAAATGAAATTCAAGGATTATTTACAGATGTTTTAGGCACAAGTTTTAATGACTCACCGGAAAATACCAACAAGACCAACTCCTATTACGGCACTGTTATCAAGTTCACCTCTGAGTTCATGGAGATGTTCATTTTATTTCTACTAGATTAATGGAGGAGCTACAGAACTACTTAACAGATAAAAAATATCTGGGAAAAAACCCCAGTAAAAACATATCTATATATAGATAGATATCTATATCTATCTATATATATAGATATAGATATCTATCTATATATAGATAGATATTTACAGATGTTTTAGGCACAAGTTTTAATGACTCACCATTAAAACTTATATCACATAAACTTATATGACTATATATATATATATACATATATACGTATATATATCGATCTATATATATACATATAGATCGATATATCTATATATATATAAATATTACTACCTAACAGTAAAGTACTTACAGATACAAACTTTATCAATAATCTAAAACAATGTATAGCTTTCACTTCTGGAGATATTCCTTTTTTTTTATCTGGATGTTTCTTCTGCTAAAAGGATCAACTCTATTCAAAATGAACCAAGTTGGAATAAAGTCCCAATGTGTGAAAGTATTCGGTTCAATGCAGCAGCAGCATTTAATTCACATTGTTCGTCTTCTTCTCTGTGTCTTACCTCTTTGCGACAGCGATACTGAGTCTGAGTGGCTTCCCCCCGAGCATCGTGCCCTGGCACTCCTCGATGGCTTTCTTCTGCTCGCCCTCCTCCCCGAACTTGACGAAGCCGTAGCCTCTGCAGGTCAAACAACAGTCAGGCCTCTGCTGCCCGACAACACACATTCCATACTTGGCATTTAAAAGCCACTTATAATGAGAAACAGAATATAATGGGTATTATTATGGTAGAACTGAAACTTGTTGTTTTACTTTTAACATGAGGTAGCATCACTTGAATGTGAGTTGCTCTTGCTTAGCCTATATGGGGAAAACAATAGTTTCAGCATAAGACGGCAGGAAAACATTTCTTCAGCCTTTTTTTTTTAAAAATAGATGAAGATGCATCGGTGGTCAACGTCCATAGCACTGCTATCCCAAATACCATTACACACACAGAACAGGAAATATCGTGTATATTATTGTATGTATCTTACAATAATATTTAAACCACAAGGTATCACACATTAAAGAAATTAAACAAATATTATGTAGTTCCAGGAATGATCTGAGGTTCGACAGAATACTTAAACTCCTCTAAAGTTGTCCGGTCCACCTCCAGCCGCCGACGTACCTCGAGTAGCCGTACTGGTCCGTGACTACTTTGGCTCCTTTGCAGGAAGGGTACTTCTTAAAAACTTGATGCAGCTGGAAGTCGTCCACCTCAGAGGCCAAGTCGCCCACAAACACTGAAAACTCCGGCCTGAGAGATGTAAAAACTTTCATCAAATGTTCTTCCTGTTTATCTGAAAGCTTCATGGATGTTAAATACACGTCTCCATGTGTTCTGTGGATGTTCTTCTATTTAAACTGGAAGCCTTTTAGAAGCTTCACAGTTTCTTCCTTTAGTCAGTCCCTCCAGGAAATCTTGTGATCGCAATAATTAACACAAATTCAAGCAAACTGAAATATTTGCGGGAGCTTGCAATTTTTTTAAATTCCTGCGCTATTTCCGTAAAAGCAGAATCTGTGCTGAAAGTTTTAACGACATGAAGTCTTTTCAAATAAAACTGACTTTATTAATAACAATAACTCCTCATTTCCAACCAGAAAGGCTCTGCTCCTGTTTTCATCACCAAGTAAAAGAAATTGGAACAAGAGGAGAAACAGGAAGTGACGGGGTTTGTGGGAAATGTGTTCTTCACATTAAAATGATGATTAAATGTTTGTGATCAAAGGAAGTGATTCCATATTACTGGATGTTAAATGAGTTTTCTCCACACGTCCAGTTGTCAGAGACGTCTCTTTGTTTGTTTCATCCAGCAGGTCTATGTGTTGAATGAACATGAATTAAACAGCATCTAAAGCTCTTATTTTGACAGCTGATGTCGTCCTTGTTTCTATATTCCAGTCACAGACGCTCTGTTCTGGAGACATACGCAGCTTTTTAGGAGTTTCTTCAAGTTAGATAAATAAATTTAAAAAAAGATGAATATATTTCTGTGATGTGCAGCGTTATTATTATCAGAAGTAATTTCATATTTATTCCTTTATCAGGTCGTGTTTAAAAAATTGCATTTATTCTTTCTCAACTTGCATTTTTTCTAATTCCTGCAATTTTACGTAAAAAACTCACTTAAAACTTCACAAATTATATAACAATTATGAGAAAATCCACCGCAAAATCAAACATTTTTGA
>NW_027211047.1:95000-153381 GCF_029030835.1 Brachyistius frenatus
TCATCAGAACAAAAATAAGTTCTGACACACAAATCAGATCTCAGGCTTTCAGGAGTTTTGGTGAGATTTTAGATCCCTGAAACATTTAATGAAATGAACCTGTGATGGTTTATTAGCGTGAGAATCACTCTAACGAAGCTGCTAACAACTCTCAGACATCTGAAATGTGACGACGTCAAAAGACAAACCGGTGGAAAAGACACTGGCTGCATTTATAATTGTGCTTTTTTTCTTTTGAAACATTATTATATTATCCACCGAGTCAAATCCTCATCTGCAAAGTGACTAAAGCTGTCAAACAAACGTAGTGAACAGAACACAATGTTTCCCTCTGAAATGTACAGAAGTGAAAAGTATAAAGTACCATCGAATAGAAATACTCAAGTACAACTTTCCTTTTTAATAAAGTTTATAGTTGGAGCTGCTCAGGTGGACCTGAACCATCCTGCAGTGATGCTGTTATAGACTGAGGCTGCTGGGGGACCTCCCATGATGCACTGGGCTTCTTTCACTCTATACTCTCACATCTCATTAACTTCATGCTTCTTCTCTCCCATAGTTTCTTCTTATTGTCTGTTGTCTCCATTCAGTTTCTTCACTCATGTAGTTTCTGTTCTTTCTTTTCCAGATGTCCCGTCATGGAGCTGCATGTCTCTGCTCTGTGATTGTCGCAACTGTTCATGTCTTGTCTCTCCATACTGTCCTTTTCTCTCTCTGCTCTCCTCTCACCCCAACCGGTCGAGGCAGATGCTCCGCCCACCTCTGATCCTGGTTCTGTTAACAGATGCTCCGCCCACTTCTGATCCTGGTTCTGTTAACAGATGCTCCGCCCACCTCTGATCCTGGTTCTGTTAATAGATGCTCCACCCACCTCTGATCCTGGTTCTGTTAACAGATGTTCTCCACCTCTGATCCTGGTTCTGTTAACAGATGCTCCGCCCACCTCTGAGCCTGGTTCTGTTAACAGATGCTCCGCCCACCTCTGATCCTGGTTCTGTTAACAGATGCTCCTCCCACCTCTGAGCCTGGTTCTGTTAACAGATGCTCCGCCCACCTCTGATCCTGGTTCTGTTAACAGATGCTCCTCCCAACTCTGAGCCTGGTTCTGTTAACAGATGCTCCGCCCACCTCTGATCCTGGTTCTGTTAGCAGATGCTCCGCCCACCTCTGATCCTGGTTCTGTTAACAGATGTTCTCCACCTCTGATCCTGGTTCTGTTAACAGATGTTCCGCCCACCTCTGATCCTGGTTCTGTTAACAGATGTTCTCCACCTCTGATCCTGGTTCTGTTAACAGATGTTCCGCCCACCTCTGATCCTGGTTCTGTTAACAGATGTTCCGCCCACCTCTGATCCTGGTTCTGTTAACAGATGTTCCGCCCACCTCTGATCCTGGTTCTGTTAACAGATGTTCTCCACCTCTGATCCTGGTTCTGTTAACAGATGCTCCGTCCACCTCTGATCCTGGTTCTGTTAACAGATGTTCTCCACCTCTGATCCTGGTTCTGTTAACAGATGTTCTCCACCTCTGATCCTGGTTCTGTTAACAGATGTTCTCCACCTCTGATCCTGGTTCTGTTAACAGATGTTCTCCACCTCTGATCCTGGTTCTGTTGGAGGTTTCTTCCTGTTAAAGGGAGTTTTTCTTCCCTCTGTTGGAGGTTTTTCTCCCTTAAAGAGGAGTTTTTTTTTTCCCTCCTAGATTATGTGGGAATTGTTGAATTGTTGGTTTCTCTGTATAATGTTGTAAAGTCTTGCTGTAAAGACTTTAATGTGTTAAGTGCCATGAAATAACCTTTGTTGTGATTTGGCGCTATAGAAATTAAACTAAATAAAATTGAAGTACCTGAAACTTGTTCCTCAGTACAATACTGGAGTAAATGTACTCGATTACTCTCCACCACTACAAACCAGAATAAACTGATCAACTGTTTTATTTCATCACCAACGCCTCCAGAAATATGATGTTTTAGACGAGAGGAGAAGTTGTCCTCAGACCTGATGAGTCCACCCTGAGAGGAGACACTCAGGCCTGATGAGTCCACCCTAAGAGGAGACACTCAGTCCACCCTAAGAGGAAACACTCAGTCCACCCTGAGAGGAGACACTCAGTCCACTCTGAGAGGAGACACTCAGTCCACCCTGAGAGGAGACACTCAGACCTGATGAGTCCACTCTGAGAGGAGACACTGTCCACCCTGAGAGGAGACACTCAGTCCACTCTGAGAGGAGACACTCAGGCCTGATGAGTCCACTCTGAGAGGAGACACTCAGTCCACCCTGAGAGGAGACACTCAGTCCACTCTGAGAGGAGACACTGTCCACCCTGAGAGGAGACACTCAGTCCACCCTGAGAGGAGACACTCAGTCCACTCTGAGAGGAGACACGCAGGCCTGATGAGTCCACTCTGAGAGGAGACACTCAGTCCACCCTGAGAGGAGACACTCAGGCCTGATGAGTCCACTCTGAGATGAGACACTCAGTCCACCCTGAGAGGAGACACTCAGTCCACTCTGAGAGGAGACACTCAGGCCTGATGAGTCCACTCTGAGAGGAGACACTCAGTCCACCCTGAGAGGAGGCACTCAGGCCTGATGAGTCCACTCAGAGAGGAGACACTCAGTCCACCCTGAGAGGAGACACTCAGGCCTGATGAGTCCACTCTGAGAGGAGACACTCAGTCCACTCTGAGAGGAGACACTCAGTCCACCCTGAGAGGAGACACTCAGGCCTGATGAGTCCACTCAGAGAGGAGACACTCAGTCCACTCAGAGAGGAGACACTCAGTCCACCCTGAGAGGAGACACTCAGTCCACTCTGAGAGGAGACACTCAGGCCTGATGAGTCCACTCTGAGATGAGACACTCAGTCCACTCTGAGAGGAGACACTCAGTCCACCCTGAGAGGAGACACTCAGTCCACTCTTGGTTAGCTAACACTTAATACACTGCAACACAAATAAACAACAACGTGCACGTGAGGCGCGTTTGCTGAGTTAGTTTTAATATTTGGTGTTGGTGAAACGTCCCCGAGGTCCAGAGGTCCAGTGATCCCTCTGAGCCCCGGAGCAGAGTCTCGTTTCACCTTCTCCGAGAGGTCACGGAGTTAGCCCAACTTAACGGAGCAACCAGCACGCGCAGCTAAGCTAAGCTAAGGTCCCCACAGACACCACGACCCGCCGGACGTACGTCACCCATCCACAGGCTCGTCTGGCGGTTAAACATCGTCGGTTCCGGTTCCCGGTTAGACTGCAGAGGCGCTTGTTGGTGTTTTGTGCTCAAACAAATGGTACGAAGTGTCGTAATATTAAAGTTGGAAGCACGTTCACGCTCCTCACGTCGACTCGCTGGTCCTCTTCCGTCTCAGCGACCACTTCCGGTCGGTGGGCGTGGTTTTAGTTTTAGTTTTCAAATTAAAAGTCCCCGCTGAAGTTGCAAATTACAGCTCACATTTATTAAAATAATCAGTTTAATCCTTTAATTTCGGCTCAGACATTCCGGGGTCCCTTCACTACGAGAAGAATAGTCAGCATCTGTTCGTGAATCCTGTTAAAGCAGGACGGAGAGATTTAATCACAACCACCCAGAGGACTCACACCTGTTACACTGACGTGCTTTCATATTGAATATCTTGACATATCTGTTTTGAGAGAGGGTCAGAATACTTCACCTCGATAAATCCTACAGATTGCTCCTTTAATTATTTTCCTGCAGCATTCACAGACACCAAAGTGGGTGAGAAGAACAATAAAGACACCATTGTGTTGGGAGATCATGTATTTGATACGTAACGTCATAGATTTTATAACTGTCCGGACCGCTGGATCCAGAGTCCAGACCGTGACACCGGAGAACCGGAGAACCGGACACGGTGCGTTCACGTACAAACATTTACAATCGGAAATGAAAAAACTGCCAGTATGTAAAAGATGTTTTGGAAACTTTTTATTAAGTGACACGAACTGTATGTTGTAAACAAAACGTTGTTTTAACAGAGACTTGTCTTCATACATTTAGACCTATGAGTGCATGTCTGTTTGATTCCATAAATAAAAACAGACAAGATCATACTCCTACATTTCTCCCAACGAGATCACAGGGTGCATGTGTGATGAAGAATTTGACACTGATGACAGAAACAACAACAACAACAACAACAACAACAAAAGCTAAACGAGTGGCAAAAAAAGTATAAACTCCATTTTACTACCTATAAAATCACAGTCCTTATATTTTGAAAGCATATTTTAACGCACAGAAAAATAATTTTCTATTTCCTTGATTTGATCATTTGTATTTTACGACAATAATTTCTAACACAAATAAATATATTGTAAATAATAGGAGCGCTAAACAAATATAGGCCGTAACAGTTTATAAAGTTTAGTGACGTGTGCAGGGGACGCTGTAACCATGGAAACCGTCATTTCCAGTAGAACTCGAGTAAAGTGCTCGCAAAATGCCGTCGATACCGGAAGAAATCTTCAAATGCATGCTGTCCGGGGACTTGGAAACTATCCAGCATCTTCTGGAAGCTGAGGGGGTCACAGAGGAGTCCACGGAACAGGACGGGTACAATACAACAGGACAGGAGGACGAGGTGGGCAGAACCGTCCTGGTGGCCGCCGGCCTGCTGGGACGGAGCGCCATCGTCCCGGAGCTGGTGAGGCGCGGAGCTCAGGTGGACCACCGGACGGCCCGGGGTGAGAGGACGGCAGCCAGGCCGACGTCTCTGGCGTCACTTCCATGTTCCCTTCATTCAACGGAACCGTCCTCACCACATTTGTTTTGCCAGAGTTTTTTTTCTGCTGAGGAAAAAGCTAAATATCGATGAAAAAAATGATCTCAGGTTAAAATGTTGTAAAAGTTCAGAGAAACACGAAGTGTTTAGTTTGTAAATGTGTTGAAATACACACATTTTAAAACCACCACATAAACTTACATGACAGGTTGAAATAAAGACATGTTGGCTTAATTTCCTTTTTCAGCCCAAACTTTTTTGCACAAATTATAATTTCCAACTGATTAGGTTTTGTTGGTCAAAGGTCAAAGGTCACCGTCACCTTATATCTGTCCCCTTCTCCTGAAACTAATATCTCAGGAACACGATGAGGGAATCTCTTCAGATTTGGCTCAATTGGACTCAAGAATGAACGGATCAGATTTAGATGCCTGAAGGCTAGAATCCTTCCTCTTCCTTTTCCTCTTCCTCTTCCTCTTCCTCTTCCTCTTCCTCTTCCTGTACGACGGGGACATTGTGACCGTATTTCACTGTTGGTTCAAAGACTCAATGATGAACTGTATCTTGGGTGTCCACCTCAACATCGTGGTGACTGAACAGATCTTCTCTGCTAACAGGTGGATGTAAAGGGTGTTTACATGTGTATTCTATGTGTGTGTGTATATATATATATACACACACACATACATAGATCTGCTGTATATGTAAAGTATATGTGTGTACTGGACAAATACAGATTTCACAATTACTGAAGACAAATTGACACTCTCAAAGTCGGATGTATATTTTGCTGTTTTCTCAGCCGCTGCTGTTGAATTTGTCCACCTGAGTTATCGAGGCTCCGCCCCGGTTTGACACACCTTGTTTCCTAGGTTACTCCTCGCTGCACCTCGCTGCCTGTTGGGGCCGCGTGGAGACCGTGAGGACGCTGCTTGAACTGGGAGCCGACACCCAGACCAGGACCTTCAGAGGGCAGCGGCCCGTGGACCTCGCCAGGAGATACTCCCACACAGCCTGCGCTGACCTCCTCCTCCTGGCCGGTGTGTGAAGATGATGTCATGCTATCATCCCAACAACATGGATTAAACATGTTTAATATGTGTTTATCTCTGTACAGAAGCCAAACAGGACTTGATGTCGTATGTAAACTTTGTTAAAGACTTTATCGCTGACTCAGAGAAGAACCTTACAAAGGAGGAAAAGGTGACACATTTCTTCATAAATACTGACACTTAAGTTCAATATTACAAATGAATATAGCTATTTTAAAATAATGATTTCCAAATATGATGAATAGTCTTGGGTGCCTCTGCCAGAAGAATTTAAATGTCATCTCTTAATGTAGATATGCTGTTGTGCACTGAACACTCAAATATAAATACATGCCAATAAAAGCACAAATATAGGTCTAATTTAATGAGGAGGTGCAAATAAAACAGGTAAAAGAAATAAAAAGAAGAATATCAACAATAATTGCTGTTATTTAATTATTGTACTGATCAGTATTTTTTCTCACCTTGTGTTCCTCATGTCCTCTCTAAATGATTTCTGTGCAGAACATTTGCACACGCGTGTGCTCTGACACGTTAGTCTGGATGCAGAGTGTTGGAAACACCACAGTTTCAGACATCACAGCTCACAGGGAGGACATGGAGGACACTCTTCAGCCTGTTCTCAGCATGCACTCGGCTCAGTGTGAGTATCTCTCAGTACTCAATCAGTATGTTATTACAAAAATTAAATCTATTTTGTTCATAAATCCTGACACAGAAGCTGTTTTACAGTCAAAATAAGTAGCTGCAAATGTTTGATTCATTTCTTTCACCAGGTCTGAATGGCTGTTAGTTTGTTCTCGTTTGGTCGGGTCATATTTTGGTTTTTAAGAGATCCTCTTCTTTCTGTTTAACAGCTGAGATGTCCGTCAAGCCAGGAGGAAAGGTCTGAAGGAGAGGAACATCTGTACAATGACAGTGGTTCAAGATGAACACCTGTACAATGACAGTGGTTCAAAATAAACATCTGTACAATGACAGTGGTTCAAGATGAACATCTGTACAATGACAGTGGTTCAAAATAAACATCTGTACAATGACAGTGGTTCAAAATAAACATCTGTTCAATGACAGTGGTTCAAAATAAACATCTGTACAATGACAGTGGTTCAAGATGAACATCTGTACAATGACAGTGGTTCAAAATAAACATCTGTACAATGACAGTGGTTCAAAATAAACATCTGTACAATGACAGTGGTTCAAGATGAACATCTGTACAATGACAGTGGTTCAAGATGAACATCTGTACAATGACAGTGGTTCAAAATAAACATCTGTACAATGACAGTGGTTCAAGATGAACATCTGTACAATGACAGTGGTTCAAAATAAACATCTGTACAATGACAGTGGTTCAAGATGAACATCTGTACAATGACAGTGGTTCAAGATGAACATCTGTACAATGACAGTGGTTTAATAAACATCTGACTGTTGTAAACTTGTCGTAAAACATGTTCTTCAGTCTGAGATATTTGTCTACCTGCATGTTGTCATCTCACTACAACTTTACAGAGGGTCTGTTTTTACGGTCCTGTTGCTATGGTATCGTGTGACGTCTCATCTGCCGGCTACAAGGAGGCGGTTTCGCTCAGTATGCAAATAAACATGTAGACTGCCTCACAAAAATGTGCAAGTAAATAAGCAGAAGAACAGGAAGCTGAATGTGAGAACCCAATGAATCCAATTTAGTTTACAGAAAATAAACTAAAAGGAAAAAAGATAAACCCAGAGGAGGCTTCAGTGAAACAAGCCTCATGTAGCAGTTTCTTTTAAACCACTAAAAACTGCTTTACAGTGCGAGTTTGCAGTAAAACTGTGCTGCTGTCTGAACACTTCAACTCACCTCAGCTCAACCACAGGAGAGTTTATTCTGCTCAGAAAAATCTAATCAAATAAAAGAGGAAAAGACAGAAATCTTCATGTGAATGTTTGAATGGAGGAAGAGAAACTACTTCTGTAACATGTCGGAAAACAAACATGAGCTGCATGTACTTTTACTCCTTTTTGTGGTACCAGGACAGATTGAGGACTCCCGTGTCCCGGACCACCTCCTAAAGCAGCCAGAGCAGATCGGATCTGGTGCGTTTCCATCTGTACTGATCTCAGCAGGACGTTGATGTTGATGCAGAGAGGAACCGGTGAAGGAGACCACAGTGGACACATCACAGACCATCATGCACACTGATGTTTTAATGGAAACTCACAGTAGAAGCAGGATGAATGACTTGGAGCAGCTGTATAACAACCAACTCCCACGGTAACCGGCAGCCTATCAGGAGAATGCTACATCACCTGGTAATGTTCACTTCCTGTTTCTCACTTCTTCATCCATCATCTTTCATTTAACCTCTCAAAGGGCCTCGTGTGCAGATTTGATGTTTTCTATCCAGTTCCATTTGTTTGTCCTTGTTGCCCTTTAAATGCTGCTGAGAAGATAACAGAGGTCAGTTTGACCGCTGGACTCCTTTCAGCCGTTACAGTTCAACAACTGTCGACAGTAACCGAAGAAACAACCAGAGAAGTATTAAAACCACTGTTCCCACTTCAGTCAATTCTAAATACTATTTATGTTTTATTAGTTTTGTTTTATCTGAAGAAAGAGAAACCAGACTGAACAGGAAACAGGTTCAGCCATCAGAAGAAAATATCATTCAGTGGAGAGAAAACGGATCAACACGGTCTCACCTGAAGTCTGCAGTGGAACCCTGTGATGTGTTCCAGATGTTGTACTAGTGTTCCAGATGTTGTTCTAGTGTTCCAGATGTTGTGCCTGTGTTCCAGATGTTGTACTAGTGTTCCAGATGTTGTACTTGTGTCCCAGATGTTGTACTTGTGTTCCAGATGTTGTACTTGTGTCCCAGATGTTGTACTAGTGTTTCAGACGTTGTACTAGTGTTCCAGATGTTGTTCTTGTGTTCCACACGTTGTACTTGTGTTCCAGATGTTGTTCTTGTGTTCCAGATGTTGTACTTGTGTTCCAGATGTTGTACTAGTGTTCCAGATGTTGAACATGTGTTCCAGATGTTGTTCTTGTGTTCCACATGTTGTACTTGTGTTCCAGATGTTGTTCTTTTGTTCCAGATGTTGTTCTTGTGTTCCACATGTTGTACTTGTGTTCCACATGTTGTACTTGTGTTCCAGATGTTGTTCTTTTGTTCCAGATGTTGTTCTTGTGTTCCACATGTTGTACATGTGTTCCAGATGTTGTACTAGTGTTTCAGATGTTGCACATGTGTTCCAGATGTTGTACTTGTGTTCCAGATGTTGTACTAGTGTTCCAGATGTTGTACTCATGTTGTAGATGTTGTGCTCGTGTTCCAGATGTTGTACTTGTGTTCCAGATGTTGTATTCATGTTGCAGATGTTGTGCTCGTGTTCCAGATGTTGTACTCATGTTGCAGATGTTGTGCTCGTGTTCCAGATGTTGTACTAGTGTTCCGGATGTTGTGCTTGTGTTCCAGATGTTGTATATGTGTTCCAGATGTTGTACTTGTGTTCCAGATGTTGTTCTGGTGTTCCACATGTTGTACTTGTGTTCCAGATGTTGTACATGTGTTCCAGATGTTGTACTAGTGTTCCAGATGTTGTACTAGTGTTCCAGATGTTGTACATGTGTTCCAGATGTTGTTCTTGTGTTCCAGATGTTGTTCTTGTGTTCTAGATGTTGTACTTGTGTTCCAGATGTTGTTCTTGTGTTCCAGATGTTGTACTTGTGTTCCAGATGTTGTTCTTGTGTTCCAGATGTTGTATTTGTGTTCCAGATGTTGTACTAGTGTTCCAGATGTTGTTCTTGTGTTCCAGATGTTGTATTTGTGTTCCAGATGTTGTACTTGTGTTCCAGATGTTGTTCTCGTGTTCCAGATGTTGTACTTGTGTACTAACTCTCTACTCTGAGTCCATCAGTGTGTTCTGTCAGTACAGAACCATCAGAACACTACCAGTTCCAGGATGAATCACTCAGAACGCTCCAAACAAGAAGTGTGAAACTCTGGACACTTTCCACCCTAAACGGTCGCCATCTTGGCTCCGTAGAGGAAGGGGGCGGGGCCACTGACAGATTTTCAAATTAAAGCGTGTGAGGAAGTTGCAGCTTCCTGAACACAACGTGTTTCTTTTCCACTGCTGCTGCTGGACAGAAGAATCAGTGTGTTTATTGAGTTAAACAGAGGACACAAAAACACGTTGGATTCTGGGTAAAATAATTAAAGCTGCAGATATTTAGGAGGCTGATGTGTTCACATGATGAGGTCATTTCCTGTCGGTGCAGAGCAGCAGTGATCTGAAACAACAGGACCGTCTACAGAGCAGGAGTCCTGTTTGTACTGGTTGAAGGACGTCGTCTGGAACACTTCACAGGACCGAGTCACATCTGAACATGAGGAGTCGGGTCAACATGATTTCCAATAACTGAAGCTGCTGCTATAATTAGATTTGGTCAGATTCACAGTCACAGTCTGTTCACAGGTGTGTTGATCACATGGTGTCCCTCTGACGACATGTGGTTCTGCATCCCATCTGTAACCCACAGATTCACATCTACGCATGAATTATTGTTTCTTACTCTAAACTCCCTCAGCAGTGTTTTCATACAGGACACGGCCAGTGGAGTCCTCAGTGTTCACCTCCACCCCAAACAAAACAGTACCTATGGCATTTTAATATGACTGTAATACCATTTACAACATTATTACAGAATTATCCCTGGCAGCAACATCCGTTGAAAATACATGGTATTCTGTGCAGATCAAAGGCATTCAAAATCATAAAACTGAAACGTATGACATGAAACGTCACCACCACCCTCAAGATTATTACCCGATCGCTTCTTTAAGCCTTTAAGATCTTTTTAGTATTTTCATTCTGTGGCTGAACATTTAACCTCGACACCATTTTTTATCTTAAAGTTAACAGCACCGACGATGTTGAGACAAACTGAACAGGAATCAGAGTCACCTGCAGAAAACCCATCCTGATTGGCTGCAGCCCTCCAGTTAAAAACCCATCCTGATTGGCTGCAGCCCTCCAGTTAAAAACCCATCCTGATTGGCTGCAGCCCTCCAGTTAAAAACCCATCCTGATTGGCTGCAGCCCTCCAGTTCACTGTGCATTGTTATCGTCCTCACGATGACCCTCCACTCGTCTTCCACCAGGAAGTCTGACCAACAAGTTCGTACAGGAGAGGAGCTGCTGAGTGACTTCTGTTCAGTCTGACTGATGTATTTACAGGATTCAGAGTTATCGTGGGTCATTGACCTGCAGCATCTCTTCCTCTCGGCTGCCTCGCAGGCACATTGTAGTTATGTTGTGCTATTTGTGTGATTTATATTAGCTAGTCATGACATGTCCTCACTAAAAAATTAGATACGATTTAATTAGTCAAAAATGTACCTCAGATAGAAGATAATTGTTTTTGAATAATTTGTATTCAAAATGACAAAACAATGTTTTTTTTAATCTGCAGGAGACTTTAACAGTTATTTACTTAGTAAACTGATCCCGTCTGGTCTTTCCTGGGACTGGAAATAACATGATCTATTAATAAATGGTTGCTTTTGGATAAATAAAAACTATCTCCACAGTTTACTGAAATGACATTTTTGGTGGAAAATCTCTGAAAAGGATTTTTTTTGAAGCAAAACGCAAAAACGGAGGCTCTTTAGTTCCTGACGGAGCTGCATCTCAACAACATGTTCTCCAAGAATAGAAACCTACACCACTCAGTGCTCGTATTCACGACCAGGTGGAGGTTGAAAGGGTGAAGACGGTGTAGTGAACAGTGTCCCTGTCCCTGTAGCATTGTCCCTGCAGTGTCCCTGTGGGTCAGAAGAACGACGACATCACAGGTTCTTTAGGTCCTGACGACTTGTGGTCACTTCTGCCGTCTCTGCGACACATGCTGTTCCTTCCTCCTGCGTTTTTATCAGGTGATGAAGATGAGAGCTGCAGATGGTGAGTGATGTCACTAATGTTGAGCGTTGTGCTTCTCAGTTCTGTACTTCCCACGAGTCCTCTGAAGGTGACGGGAGCGGCCTCGATGTCCGTTTCCTTCAGGCTGTAAATGTGTGTTCAGAGCCGTCGTGTGCCGTCTGCAGCGGCAGCCGTCCCGCTCAGTGTCTCCACTCCAGTCCATCTGATTGGTGGATGTTTGGTGTCCCACGATGATGAAGTCATGCGGGCCTGATCACAGCCTGCTCTCAGTGAGAGAAAGAGGTGCCGCCACGAGCCGCCCTCAGCGCCGGCCGACCCGTCTCCCCGTGGCTCTGTGTCGGTGTCTCAGTGCTTCTCAGGGTCCCAGTTTGGCAGCTTCTCCAGTAAGGCCTTGTGATCCACTCCCACACTGGCCACCAGTCCTCCTTTGTTCAACGGAGTTCCACTGTAGTCGATGTTTTCCCCCTTCAGGGTGGTCAGGTGGCCTCCTACAACCAACGGGGATCATAACGTCATTGCAGACACACGTTAAAAATGTAAACATTGTAAATGTAAAAGAAAAGGAATCCGTTTATGTGTGGATGATTTGTGGCTTCCTGACTAAACTGTTTGGTTATTTAAGAGTTGGATCTCACATGCAGAGGTGTTCCCTATCATATCCTACATGATAATAACCGTATCATTTTTCAGACGATATAAAACATTTATATGGTGTTAAAGGTCATTTTCTGAGCAGTTGACGTTATGACATCATACTGTTACCGTATGACGTATGTCGGCTTCACACACGGAGCAGCAGACGCTCAAGTGAACGACTCGACTCAAACTCGGTTATTAATGGACGAACGTCGACCATGAAATCAGTCCTGAACGTGGCTGAATGTGCCGACAGGTGAGGAGGTAGTTGAAGCTCTGCAGCTGATCATGTTGGTGGTCCTGACGGAGCAGCAGCTCTCTGCAGCGCTGCTCCTCCACATCCTCCTCACAGCTGTTCACAGCATCTCAATCTCTCTTTAGATACTGTTGTTCACTAACTAAAGAACCGAGAGATCAATGTTAGTTTTTAATGAATATTTGAAGGCATAATGTTACGTTTACGCTGACATTAAGTCTATAACACTTTTGTTGAAATTGTATGTAATTAAAATTAATAATCAATTCTTTTCAAGAATATCGTTCATCCAGATAGATTGAAATATTATTTTAGAGCCATGTTTTTTGGATATTTAATGTTTCAGAAATGTAATTAAGGATTCGAAACAAAAGGTTTCAGGGGCTTTAAAGTGCAGCCCAGTGAGCAGAGTGTTGGTGCCAAAAGGGTTTTTTGTTAAAAAGTTAAACAAGGAGGAAGATGAGAATAGAATTTGAAACAATGAAGATTAATACTTGTTATATTACCCATTGCATTGACCACTGCAGCACCAGCGCAGATGTCCCATTTCTTAATGAAGGTGATGTGGACGTAAACGTCTGCCGGGTCTACGGAGCCCGTTTCACCCGAAGGCATCTCCAACAGAGACAGCACCTTGTATCCTGAGAGACAGAGAGACACACACACACACACACACACACACACACACACACACACACACACACACACACACACACACACACACACACACACACACACACACACACACACACACACAGTGGTTGAGATGAAAAACTTTACTGCTACAAAGAAGTTGTTGCAGCTGCTCTTCCTTCAAATCTCTAAAAGGTTGCGAGGCAGCAGACTTGAGCAGCGTTCATTCTTTCTGACATAAACACATTTACATCTCAGTTTAACAACTAAATCTTTGGTGCATCACCATCTTATTCATAATGTTACAATTAGATGGCGACATTTGTTGTTAATGTTTTGACGGCTACAAGGTTTTTTGTTTTTGTCCTCTTCATCTCCGGCGGCAGCGAGTCAGAAGCGTTCTGTCGGCGCGTTTCATCTTCCCTCCTCATTTGGTCATGTTTCCATGGTTCCTGTGCTTCTATCAGGTGAACATGTTAAACAGCTTCTTTTGTGTTTACAGTTGTTATTTCCTACTTTGTGCTGCAGCCGACAGACACAGTTAATATAGCTGCTGTGTTTTAGTAATGAACAGCATGAAAGGCTGACGCCTACTCAGATGGTTCTCTGCTCACCTGCTCCTCCTGCTTCTACGATTGTTGTGCTGTTTCCAAAAGCTTCACGGATAAAATGTTTAACTTGTCCGGAGTGGGAACGTGACACGATCACTTTTGCGGGGCTGATGCTGTAGGAGGAGCGGGGACGCATGTTTGACCCCTGACCTACGAACGCCCAGGCTGAGGGAGACACAGAGGGAAGCTTCATATTTGTTATTTTGTTCAGTTCTACAGTTTCTTATCACTAAATGGAAATGTTGAGGTTTGCAGAGACAAAAATGATATTTCAATTTTAAAGATGTCTGATTTTTATTCCAAAGGACATGTTTGGTAGGGAAGTTGTGGAGGAACATAAACTCACCGGTGAAGCCGGTGAACGGCTGGTGGATGACCCCGATGACCGGTTTACCTTCTAGAGCCACACACACCATGGTGGTCACGTACTTCACCAGGTTCTCTGAGGGGGGAGAGACGAGCCAGCCGGCAGGGTGGGGAGGACAGATGGAACCAGATAGGAGACACAAGAAAGAAAGAGGATACAGGATACGGGTGGGAAGAAGGACATCAGGGACACAACAGGAGACAGACATGAGTCAAACCTGAAAACCCTCAGTTGAACATTTTCCACTGAACAATTTCATGAATAATTGATTTGCAGATATTCTAGGGCAGCAGGATTCAGGAGGAAAATGAGAATCATGAGTTTCTTGCTTAGAATTAAGATCCCTATTTTCTCTTATTTATTTTCCAATATAGGCTAAATCATTTCTGCACACGTTTCCCACGTCCAGAGACAAATTTGACAAAAAAGACATGATGGTGCAGCAGAAACCAAATGGTTCTATCAGCACATATTTTATTTAATCCGCTCTGAGAGTGAATTTTACAGCACGCTCATTTGTCTGCAACTGAAATCTTTTTAGTATAACTGTCCAGTTCAGTATCTAAAATCCTAAATTCTGCTTGAAACACATCAAAGATTTTGAAAGTTAATGAAGTAAATTTCATATCAAGAAAATGCTTCTACCGTGTGAAATAAAACACTGATGACTCCAAATGAAAAACGAAAAGACTTCAGATCTTTTATCATCCTGGAGGAACCGGACACAGACGATGACAATGTTTTGCAATCAGTACATTTAGGACCTGATTTACTAAAATGTCTTTGTGTGTGAACTTCACAACAGCCATAAAAAATGTCCAACGATCTGCTAACGACGTGCAGAGAGAACTGCGTCTTTCAAGTGTTCAATTTAACACACGGCATCCATTTTGCCTCAATACATATGTAATATTGTAAATGAAAAATACTGGGAGGGGAAATGTAAATAGATAAATTCATCAGCTGTAATGATTGTTGTGTATTTTAGTACGACTGAAGTTATTAATCAGATGAACATCAGGAGAGACGGCTGCTCTTATTGTGAAGGAGACGCAGAGAAACCAAAGTAAATCCAAAAATGTCCATCAGAATTTCTCAGAGCCTTCGAAGACATCTTCAGGTTGTTTTTCTTATCTGACCAAAGATACTCAAATCACAGTAATATAAAACACACGGGAAGAGCAGAAAAGCAAACAAACAAACAAATAATCCTTATTAATTTATGTCAATTAACTAATTAAGTAATAAACAAATCATGTAGCTCAAACTAGTCAGAGTCTATGTGTGGTTTATCCTCCTTCTTCACCCCCTGGCTGAGCTCACAACAACCAGGATCCTAATTTTAAACTAAAGTAGGTCATTGAAACAGTCTGTCATCACCCACAGCCTCTCACTGTGTGCAGGATCTTCATACTGCTGCAACCAGCTACATCAGATCACATTCAGACTGACATTAAAGACGCAGGCCTCACATTCATAAACACATGGAAACTATTTTAACAATTATGCAAAATGACTGCAGCCGGCTCAAATAATTTCAATTAATTGATTAACAATTGATTATGTAACAATTCTGGGAACCTTGGATTGAACCACACACCTTGTGATTAGTAAGCAACCCGGCCTTACCATCTGACCACAGCGGCCCGACATGGCAGCTCTGCAGGCTTTAGTGTGTGAATGGGAGACGAAATTTGTAAAACACTTTGTAAACCATTAAAGTAAAAAGGCGATAATATAGTGCAGTCCATTTACAAAAGATAAAATAGTTGCTGCTGTGATAATCTTCCTAACTGTGAGTACAACAGATCGTTCTGTATTATTTGGGGTTTTAAACCTTTGAAAGTATTCATCTGTTTTTATTCCTGATTCAGATTTTGTTGTATTTCATGTTTCAACCACCTGCAGCAACACACTGTTTTAACACAGCTGGCTTCAGTCTGAACTACAGACTGGATATAAAAGAGTTCGTAGCTTCCAGGTCTGAAAAATGAGGCAGATGCAGAAGAGTCTTCAGCTGCAATACCAGCGAGTGCCACTAGAGGTCGGCTCCAAAAAGCCTCCGGCTCCATAGACTCCCATTCAACTTCTCTCATCAAATCCAAAGTGAATAAAATGTGTCCATCAGTTATCTCGGTGTTGTTAGCTAAAGTCACTCCTTCTTCTTAGTTTTCTGGAGGTCCATCTGAAAATAATCCCTCATTCATTAGAAAAGAAGATTCAAGAAGACCTGTTTTTGGGGGCGTGTCTGTTTGATTGACAGGCCTGTGGTGCTCCGAACTAGCAAGATGGTGACGGACAGAATCTGAACTGGAGGATTCATAACGACTACTGATGGTTGCCGCTTAGTCTGAATGCTGGATAACATGACTGAATAATCAAGCTTTGTGTTTCCCAGTGAATCCAGGAGCGGTTGGTTGTGTACATTAATACATCAGAACCTTTCACCCGTGTTGAAGATGTGCCAAAAACCGAATGCTACGCGTCTTGTCAGACAGCTGAGTGGTTGACAGAGTGAACAGTAGCTCTCATCTTTAAATAAGATTAACTGCATGAATATTAAGAGGGCACGCTTTTAAAACAACCAACGTTTTTCAGTCACACTGACACACATGTAAGACAAACCTCCCATGAGCCTCTGGTGTGAAGACAAATCCAACTCTTTCCTCATTTAAGCGAAGCAGCATAAAAGGTGAGACAGCTGGTTGTATTATTGACCACCAGAAGCTCACCTGTGTATTCCTGCGTGGCGTCCAGCGGGTCGATCCACACCGTGAGGGTCTCGGCAGAAACTTCCCTGCCCCCCTCGATCTTGTCCAGGATGTCCGCTGGGATGTCTCGGCTCCAGGTGATCGTCTTGTCCACCGTGTCGTCGTGTTCCTCGCTGTTCACCTGGAAACAAACACACGGAGACACAATTAAATGTCCTGTTCCTCAGGTATGTTTTTATCACTTTAAGCAGCGCGTGAAGTCACAAAAAGTGTTTCCAGTCCGACTCAAATCTAAATGAAGAAACTATAGACGACTTTGATGCAAGAATCAAAGTCGTCTTCGTGATCTTTTCTAGTTAGTTACTGAACTCTCTGAGATTAGTGGAACTGGTGATGGTTGACATCTGTCATCTATCAAACACACTTAGTTTTCACTACGGGAGTTTCCACAAGAGATGACGGCTGCGTGCCGCAGGCAGCCGACAGAAGCAAGCTGCCGGTCTCACCGTGACATCGGGGAAGGTGTTCCTGAGCAGGTTGAACATCTTGATGTGAGACTGCAGGTCACCGGTGGTCAGCAGCTCACTGGCTCCCTCTCTCGTCTTCCCCTTCGACTTCTCCTTCAGGCTATTTTCATCACGCACCTTCTTCACCTACAGAGGATTAAAACAAAACACACAACTCACAAAGTGATGAATCTGTGGATTCTTTAGAGACTGTGATTAACATAATAATAAATGTTTCCCCTCCACTCTGTAACAGCTGGTTCAGACACATTCAATGAAGTTGGTGGAAGGGAATGCCAACGACACTATAGTCATGTACACACAGTTTATCCAGTAACTAAAACTTTTATTTAAATCCATGATATAATTCATTTTGAAAACAGAAACTGGTCTCAAAACATTTTCACAAGAAGTCAGCAGATCGTCCAATGAACCAAACCGGCTGCACGGCTGTGAGCCGAGTGGAGATCACTGCGTCCAAATGACGTACTTACATACTAACACTCACAGTTTAGAGTGTTTGAGATTATGGAAGGTATGAAAAGTGGCCTACAAACACCCAGGTGGTACACTCGAAACGGTCCACAACAAACGGTGGCCATCTTGGCTGCGTAGCAGAAAGAGACGAAGCACCGAAGGACCAAACTGTAACTCTGAGGAAGCTGCAGCAGAACACTGTGTGTGTGTGTGTGTGTGTGTGTGTGTGTGTGTGTGTGTGTGTGTGTGTGTGTGTGTGTGTGTGTGTGTGTGTGTGTGTGTGTGTGTGTGTGTGTGTGTGTACTGACAAGCTCACTACTAAGACCAGCGAAGAGCCAGCAGGTCACTGACACACTTTGAGAAAGCGAAGCAGGTCATTTCATGTGTGCAGAACATCAGTGTGCGTTTTGAGACAACAACACACAATATTCAAGTATGACACAAGTCAGAGTACTAATATGTAAGAGCTCTACTTGTTAGTGTACTCAGAGAAGTTGGTCATTCACAGAGTAAGGATGTGACATACATGATGTGCGTAACTGATGCACAGCAACACAAAGCAAGTCTGAAAGGAAGGAGTTCGATCCAAAACGACATGATCACAGTAAAATGTTTATTCTGACATATAAAACTATGACACTGATATTCTTGTAATTGTATGTTCTATAAATGAATAATAAAACCTTTGTTAGTATCAATAACATCATCAACGCAGAAACAAACGTAAAAACAGAGTCTTCCAGCTGTTCCTGTGTCCTTGTATTGAGTCACTTGATAACGGTTGTGTTATAAGACTGTTTGTGGTGTCGTTTTAAATAACAGGCTGTTTTACCTCTTTGCCACCGAGCACTGCAGCCTCCACGGAGACGGCCAGCAGCTCCCTCAGGTCCACCTTCCTCCTCTGTCTGCACAGACCGAGGGACAGAAGACGGATTTAAAAAGGAAGCAGACCTGGTGAAACTATATCAGCATCAGATTCAGTGTTTCCTCACAGACCACCAAAACCCAAATAACAGGAACACTTTGAGGCCAGCAGTGGAGATGGATATCCGTTTTTCTTTTTATTCAACACAAAAAAGGCCAAACTTCTCAACTGCAGCTGCACAAGCACTCCAAGATTAATCTTTTTTCTTTAGCTAAATAAGGATTTATCAAATGAATAATAAGTAACAGGGATTATAAATGTAAACCTGACCTTCTTTAATACTTGATGAAGCAGAAAAGTTTCAGTCTGCACCTAAACTATGAGGTTTGGTATGCAGCTCCTGTCCCGGCTGACTACCTAACAGTCAACAGTACGTGAACGTCTGCATATTAAGGTCTCAAGGGAACTCATTTCTCAAAAGTGTTTAACAAAGACAGCACATGTTTGGTGTGTGAGCAGGAGCCACCGTCACCTCAGCAACTCATCGCTGCTCTGACAGTATTCAGAGGATCTCCAAACCATCTGGACCACAAATGGACCGTCTGTATTTCTTCGATTTGTCTCTGACGTTGTGACTATTCCCTCGTGGAAGTGGCCAGAAACAACAGAGCAGTTTAAGTTTTAGATTCTCATCCATAACACGCCGTCGTCAGGGAGGCGTCCCATCGTCTCAACCGATTCTGCAGCAGGGCGATGATCCAGAGTCCTGAAGACTTTCTACCACAGGAAGTACGAGGAAACAGATGGACCTGATCTGGACATCACGGAGTCGGTCCAGGAGGAGACGAAGAGACAAACCCAACATCTCCGGGATGTTGAGCATGAAGGGTCTTCCCACCAGACACTCACCTGGTTTATTTTTTTTTTTATTTTATTTATTTCACTTTATTAATCCCCGAGGGGAAATGTCTTCACTACAGCAGGGGGGCTCTCAGGGGGGAGGTGCTGCAGCAGGCTGCCACTAGGCGGCGCCAGGTAACCTGACCTGAGGTGCATGTTTTTGGATGATGGGAGGAAGCCGGAGAACCCGGAGAGAACCCACGCAAGCACAGGGAGAACATGCAAACTCCGCACAGAAAGGCCCAGGACCGGATTCGAACCCAGAACCTTTTTGCTGTGAGGTGACGGTGCTAACCACTGCACCACCGTGCTGCCCCTTTAGAGGTTTTCTCTTCAATGTGGTTGATAAACTCAAACTATTTTTTACCATTAGTTAAAGAAGCATCATAACTTTGAATTGTGTTGCCTGAAACGATTGCAGAGTGCTGCACATATAAATGATCCGCCCTCCACCACCACCTGCATCCATCCTCAGCTGGACAGACAGCAGAGCTTTAACGGGACATCTACATACTTTACTCGTTCAAGAGACCGGAAGAGAACGGAAGACACCTCGCTCGGTTTCAGGGCGTCACAGTTTACCGTACAGACGGAGAGGACGGCCGAGGTTCACGTCTGACCTGAAGGCAGCCAGGCGGCTGGAGATGACCCCGGCGTACAGGTGGTAGATCACACCGACTCCAAGGAGGCAGAAGACCGCCAGGCCGAGCGGTGACAGCCGGATCCCCATCGGAGCCATGGACGGAGCACGGGACGGAGCACGGGACGGGGCACGGGACGGAGCACGGGACGGAGCACGGGACGGAGCACGGGACGGAGCACGGGACGCTGTTGGTAAATTCAGCTGGAAAACAACAAGCCAAACATTACCGCTGCTCACAGCAACCTGGGGCGGAGACACGGAGACACGGGGCGGAGACACGGAGACACGGGGCGGAGACACAGAGACACGGGGCGGAGACACGGAGACACGGGAGACACGGGGCGGAGACACGGGGCGGAGACACGGGGCGGAGACACAGAGACACGGGGCGGAGACACGGAGACACAGGGCGGAGACACGGGGCGGAGACACGGAGACACGGGGCGGAGACACGGGAGGCACGGGGCGGAGACACGGAGACACGGGGACACGGGGCAGAGACACGGAGACACAGGGCGGAGACACGGGAGACAAGGGGTGGAGACACGGGAGACACGGGGCAGAGACACGGGGCGGAGACACGGAGACACGGGAGGCATGGGGCGGAGACACGGAGACACGGGGACACGGGGCAGAGACACGGAGACACAGGGCGGAGACACGGGAGACAAGGGGCGGAGACACGGGGACACGGGGCGGAGACACGGAGACACAGGGCGGAGACACGGAGACACGGGACGGAGACACGGGAGACAAGGGGCGGAGACACGGAGACACGGGGCGGAGACACGGAGACACGGGGCGGAGACACGGAGACACGGGGCGGAGACACGGACCGGCTGACGTGGCTGCTTCACACCTGACTGTAGTCCACGGATGATGCGGCTGTCACGGAGCGACAATAAAACCCCTCAGCCGGGCTGATGTTCAACGGCTAGCCCTTTAGCATCTTCCGACGTCCGTCCGTAACGACATTCCGCTGCTCGGACAGCTCGACCTCTTGTCCCCTCGCTGTTACCTCGGTGAAACGAGCCGACTGTTCGCGGGTGTCGACGGCAGCGCGGAACAATCGCGTCTCTGTTCGGACATTCTTCCTCTCGACGTCCACAGCGCAGAGGTCGCGGCTGCGCACTTCTCTTCCGGGTTACCGCTGCTGACGTCACGGCTCGTGCTGTTGTGAAATACAAAATCTCTCCCTAACCAGCGACTTTAATACATGTATTAATAATAATAATAATTATTATTATTATTATTATTAATTAAGACATGTATTAAATACTAATAATATTAAATACATGTATTAATACATGTATTGTACCATTATATACATACAATAACTTTTTGGTCTCCAATGGAGGATTATATAGCTACACTACTGTTTAAAATAAAATCCAGTGGTGTCCAAATGTCATCACATATTTAAACTTTCTGATCCTCTGTGGAAAAACTTTCCCCCATAAATGTAAAATGTCAATCTCCAACTTCACTGGATTTTTGGGCGAATTTAAAGATTATGTTACAACTCTTAAATTTATTAATAGTCATAAGACTGCCCAACTGTATGTTGGACTTCTTGAAGAGGAATAATATGCTATTTTTCTTTGTGTCTCTTTTTTCTTATTATAATTTTACAGTAATTTATCCAAATCCTTTTATCTTTATTCTTTACTTCTGTTTTACTTCATTTTCTTGCTTATTTTATTCCACATTTCTGTCTGCATTGTTGGTACTTTTGTATCTCGTTTAATTAAGTTAATAATAATTAAAAAAAATTCAGCATAGACTGTATAAGTTTCTAGATGTTAAAAGAAAAAATAAAACCCAAAAGAAATACTTTCACAGAGGAAAATGTGTATGTATATATTGAAAATGTTTTCTCTTCGTGTAATCGTACATTTACTACTAATAAAATACATGTTTTCACCTATTTATTCAGAGGTGACATCATAAAAAGGTCAACTGAAGATTTTTTTTGTGCATCATTAGATAACTTTGCCTCTTTTTAAAGGCGTTTAGACAAGATTTAATTTGACGAAATGTTTACAAGAATGATCATAATATTTTACAAATAACAATAACATGTTATTGTTAAGTCGTGTTAAAATATTGGTAAACTTTTGGGTTTGATATGGAAGCACATTTCCTCCAGTAAAAGAAAAACAAAGAAGATTTTAGTCATAAAACAAGTCAAACATATTTTGGACTTTTTATCATCATAATTTTAACATTTTAGCAAATAATTCAGATTTGAATGCATAATTTTGATTTACCATTAATAACTTTTTAGTTCATAATTATTTTTACTGGTAGTAATGGCTCTTCATAGTTTGGAGATCACTGCAGTACCACCTCCTCCACGCTGGTCACAGAACCAGGAGACAGTTTCATTTTTTTATTTTGATTTTTGATTTTATACACTTTATTAATCCCCGAGGGGAAATTTCTTCACTACAGCAGGGGGGCTCTCAGGGGGTACGTATGCAGTACGAAGAGTGTCCTATACGGTCCATAACTTCAGAAACACTCCGTACTTTATCTTATCCTTATTGTTTCTGCTTTTTTATCAACTTTCTTTCTTGTATTCTGTTTAGATTGTAAAGTTTACTCACTTGATATTTGGCTTTTTTTTTAAATTTTAAGCTGCCTCGCTGTAGAAACTATTTCCTCCTGCTGGACAGTGAAGACCTGACGACTGAGAGTCAGTGTGCAGCAGCAACAATACGCCTTGTTTAATGTCCCGTGACATCAGCGGTTGGTGAACATCACTGCTCACACCTGATACAACAACACTGGACAGGAATTCAACAGCTGTTTGGAAATGCTTCGATATTAATTTATGTTTAATTGTTTCTGTCGTGCTCCATTTTTTTCTCTCCTCCACCGATGCGTTGCTTTATGCGTTATTTGTCTCCGACTTAAAATCAGATAAAAATACTTTTGAATGTATAGTTTTTGGCCATTTCTTTGTAAGTTAATAAAACCGAAACCATGTTTTAAATGCAGTCATATTTTAATATGACGATTATCTGTCATTTGCAGGTGTTCATTTGAGGTTATTTTAATTTATCTTCTCCCCGTTCGACATTGTATATGAACTTACAATATATTACTCTTCAGAACTCACTTTCTAAAACATTGTGTAAAAACTCTCCAAAATAATCATATTTATCTTAGAAAATGACAGAAAACAGTGAGAACAGCCCATCTGAGTCTGAAACCATGTCATTTATTATCTTGTTTACTCATCTTATCACTGTAAATAGTAGGTTTCCTTCATTTTATGTGATTGTGAACCAAATATATTTAAATTAGACTGAATAAAAAAAGGCAACAAATCCTATCATTGGACAAACTGGAACCATATTAAATGTTTTGGCATTTTTGCTTGAAATATAACAAAATTAAGATGCGATTGCAATGAGGAATAAGTTTCTGACGTTTAACGACCTCATTAACTAAAGAAAGAGAATAGAAGTGAAACAGCTGAGTGAATGAGTGCTGATGAATCCATTCAGGACTTTAAGGATGCAGCTGATCTTCAGTCTCAGAGTGAAGCAGCCGTTTGTGAAGTCGCTGTAGATTTCTCTTCACCGTTGTGTCTGCATGGTATCAAAATATTTGTCCCTGTTTACGTGGGTGAAACACTCCTTTAAATACAAACTACAGCTGTTTAAAAGTGGTGTTCGTGAACACCTTCAACCTGCAGTAGAATAAAGCTCCCAGTGTGTTTAAAGTTGCTTCACATTCAAACTAAACATGAGATCAGCAGCTGTTCAGAGTCAGACGAGTCACACCTCCTTCAAACGGGACTTTATTTTACTAAAGAATGATGTTATGAGGTGTTTGTCTGGGAGGAACATCAGGAATCCTCCTCCTCCTCCTCCTCTCTGCTGGCCAGCTGGCAGAGATCTTTTAGTCTTCAGTGTCTTTGCTGCCAGCCGGCTGTCTGCACGTCTCAGCCTCATCGTCCTCACGCTGTTCTCCTCTGTTGTCACGGTTACAGTGATCCGAGACAGTATAGCCTCTTTCTCCCGATGTCTCTTTAATCTCCTCCTCCTCCTCGCTCTTCTGGCCATTGGACAGAGATGTGGTAAGACTTCAGTTCCTCCTCCGATATGAAGTCGGGTGAGTGGCTCATGAGGTCGTGGCCGCGGAACGACTTGGGGAAGGCGATGACATCACGGATGCTGGGAGCCCCGACCATGATGGAGACCAGCCGATCCAAACCTGGAGCAGCAGGGAGGAGCAATTACTCAACTTGATAAATATACAACCATTTTCACCCTTTTACCTTAATAACTCTGGATGTCTAGTGGTAATAACACATGACAGCGCTCCATGCAGCACTTTAACCCTTCGGACAACTTGAGTGTCCCATAACTTGTCCCATCAGAGTTGGTTCACTGATCCCTCCGCATCCTCTCGGTTCCTCCTCTTCTCCAGTGTGTCGGGCCCTCAGAGCGCCATCAGCGACAGCCCTTGGCCCCACATCTCTGTCCCCAGTATCCCCAGTATCCCCAGTATCCCCAGTATCCCCACACTCAGCAGATCTGACACTGTTTTAGACTCCGCCCCCTAAAGCTGCAGTCAGACCAAAATCAGCCTTCCTTGTGTGGTGCGGCAAAAAGCAGCAGGGACATGAAATAGCTTGTGAACTCCACACATGTTATTTCATTTATGAGATTATTACAGTCATTTAAAAAAATGTGTTTATTGAAAGTTGATTTTATTTCCTGCTCCTCCCGTCTCATCCTGCTGTGATGCTGCTGAGCGAAGCCGACTGGACCCAAATGTGATCCACACTGATCACTGTGATTCAGGTGCTGCACCAACATTGTATGTAACACAAAACCAAATACGAACAAGCCCTGCAGTCCAGTATCCAAACTAACATACTATTTAGTATGACAGTGAACCAAGAGGGTCAAAGGTCAAGACACATTTTTATGATGGAGTAGTTTTTTTTACATGCAACAGTACATACTTGTTAATGGAAGCTGCAGTACTACTGAAAGTAAAAAGAAACAGTATGTGATTCAGAACGCAGGGAAGCTGTCGGTTTAGGTAACGTAACAGTCGAACAACACTGCCATCATGAGGTCCAACGAAATATTACAACGCTGCCCTCTGCGTTGTTACACTGAGACACTTTTTACTGTGTAAAAGCATACGTGATGTTTTTTAAAGTAACTAACTGAACGTACCCAGAGCGATGCCTCCATGAGGTGGAGCTCCGGAGTCCAGAGCCTCCAGCAGGTGGGAGAGCAGACCGGCATCCTCCTGCAGGAAAAACACCTTCAAACCTTTAACAAGCTGGAATTTATCCTCTAAAGTCAGGCTGACCGCGACTACAATATATCATAACTAACAAATCCAGAACTCTTTCTCAGCCGAGAGGAACGTATCTAACGCTGACGGGCAGAGGGAGAAGAGCCGGCATCTTTACGGACACGTCACCGACCTTCAGGATCTTCTTCAGGACGTGCAGCTGCTCGGCGGCCCGGTGGATGCGGACGGATCCTCCTCCGACCTCACAGCCGTTCAACACCAGGTCGTAGTGCTGCCCCCGAACCTGTGGAGGACGCCACGCGTCACACCCACAGTCACGCTTTTATTTTGACACATGAAAACAAACGTAAAGACAGGACGTCACCTGGTGTGGATCTGTGTAGAGGAGCTGCGAGTCCTCCGGCAGCGGGGCGGTGAAGGGATGATGGGCCGACTCCAGCTGCTCGGGGTCGTCGTCTCTGGGTAAGAAGAGCGGGAAGTCCACGACCCACAGGAAGTGGAAGGCGGAGGGGTCGCGGACCGACACGCCACGAGACTCCAGGAGCTGTGCACACTGCAGGCGCAGATGCCCCAGCAGGGGGCGCTGAGCACGCAGCAGAGAGACAGATGAAGCTCATAGATTCACTGCTGACTTTCCTTCCTGTGTTGTCCAACAACATGAAGTGTCTCACCACAGAGTGGGCGGAGCCAGCAGCCATCAGCAGCAGGTCTCCTGGTCCGGCTCCAGTCCTCCTCAGCAGATCTTCTGTGACGGAGACGGACAGCAGTTTCTTCAGGGGAGATTTCACCGTCCCGTCGGCTCGGACCGGCACCGGGCTCAGCTCCTTCAGACAGAACTCACACTGTTAGAAAAACGCTCTGACCTTCTGATTGTGTTCAGGACGGATCGGAGAGGAGCTGCTTGTTTTTGACAGGCTAGTTTGCGGTGATCTTATTGGATTGCTGTCATTTTGTGGACACGTGAATCATAACTGCGTTATGATGTGCATTATTTCTTGTTTCTTTTTTCTCTGTGCTGTTTTCACTCCTCTAAAGTGGGCGGGGCTTAGATGGAAAAGGTAAGCAGGCCCGTTTGAGATGAATTGCACCAGTCTATGAACAGGAAGTCCGACAAACACTCATCCTGTTGGAGCTGATCCCGATCAAATAAAATGTTCTCAGACTCAAACATCAGTTTGTGTTCGTTCTCCAGTTGTTTTAATTATGACAGAGGAGCTTATTCAAATATGAAAACAGCTGATCTCTGTTTATGGTTCAACCTCCAGTTTACATGAATTCTCATGTAAATCTGCATCTTATCAGTTTGCAGCTGTAAATAAATTAGCTGAGCAACCTGTCCCTCTAAACCACGCAAATAAAGTGAACATTGAATGAATTGTAAAATACAACTTTTACTTTGACAAATCAGAAGACTGTCACATCTGTTCAGATGTTATTTTTCAGAATTCTCACATCCCAGATGTTTTTATGTTGTTCAATACTTGAATGAATTAAATCAGTCCAGTGTTAACATACGACACACTGAACTGTGATATATATAGTGTGCTGTGTTTTTTTTTTTTTTTAATCAATAATCTGAATGAATTCAACCTTTCTGGCTGATAAACGTCAACATTTGTTTGTTTGTTATTTTGATTGTTTGGTATCTGCCAATCAAATCTTACGGAGCCACAAACCACACATTCCTGATGAAGGTCGAGTTGTTGGGTGATAAACTTTTAATTAATCAAGATTTAACCCTGACTGCTGATATTTTGTTATTAATATTGAATGTTATTGAGAAAACCTTAAATCTGACTTGAGGTTTTTAAAGGAGTAACTTTACAAGCTTCACATTATTATCTATTATTATGATCTATTATTAATATACATTATCTGTTGCAGGGCTGCTGCAGCACTGGATTGCATTAATTCAATTTATATATTGTTTGCTTGTTTTGTTTCATAGTTTGATTGCCCTCCATTTTTTTTGTCAGATGAGTAAAAGAGGAGAGAAGGAGCTGAGACGGATCTACCTGTCCAAACTGAGTCTTTGCCGTTTGTTTCAGTTCCTCCAAATCTTTCCCAGAGAAAAGTTTCTGTCATGAAACGGAGAACAGAGACGGCAGACATCAGTGAGACACAAGAATAAGCTGATGGGTACTCATTAAACTCAGTCAGTCAGTCAGTCAGTCAGTGAGTGTGAGAGTGAGAGTGTGAGTGAGAGTGTGTGTGTGTGTGTGTGTGTGTGTGTGTGTGTGTGTGTGTGTGTGTGTGTGTGTGTGTGTGTGTGTGTGTGTGTGCTCTTACTGCTCCGCCGGGGACACAGATGGCCTGAACGGAGCCTCCTGATTGGCTGAGAGCTGATCTCAGGAATTCAATCTCCGTGGATAAGAAGACCTCACTGAGGTCCATCAGCTGGACAGAGACACAGAACAGGAGATGAGTTTTCTTTCCAACAACACAGTAACAGTAAGTAAAGCCGTCCAGTTGACCTGAGCTCTGATAGCCGTCCCACCTTCATGCTGA
The DNA here is from genome assembly GCF_029030835.1 of Brachyistius frenatus. NCBI lineage: Eukaryota > Metazoa > Chordata > Actinopteri > Embiotocidae > Brachyistius > Brachyistius frenatus. The sequence goes on from NW_027211047.1 coordinate 123,129, forward strand.
ACCTGGTGTCAGGTTTGTCCACACCGTAGTCCCTCATGGCCTCTTCATACGTCACCGTCTGGAAAGGAACCTCCACCGGACCTTTCTCTGCAGGCCAGGAGTGCTGCAGCAGACCCTCCACCAGGGACATGACGCCTGCTTGGTCCACGAAGGACATCTCTATGTCCACCTGGGAGAGACAGTCAGTCCAACCTTTCACATCACATATTCATGGAGACCAGGTCCAGATGGACCGGGACCAAAAACTAATTCGGCATCTAAACCAAAAGGAAAAGAAACTCAAAGCCGTGTTTTCTTTACTCGTGTGATATTTTATCATGCTGGACAATAAAGTTACAAACTGTTGATTTTCGTTGGCGAAACTTTGAGTCAACATGTAGAAGTTGTGCAAAACACTGACGGGACCAAACTTTTCAGATCATGTACTGAACAGAATTTCCCAAGAACCTCTTCTCCCTGCAGACCGAAGCAGGTTTTTTATAAAATAAAATTCACTGGTTTAACTGTGCAGCAGCTTCAGAAAGGCTAAATAACAACCACATACTCTTTTCAAATCTAAGAGTACTTTTAATAATAATACAAAAAAAAAATCCCATTCAGCAGCAGGAAGCTCCCTGAAAGGACTTTTTTACCCGTTTCACTCGTTCTGCTCACAAAAACCAACACTGAGTCTGAATCCGACCGTGACGCTGACTTTAGTTTCATGACTCTGACGGACGTGTCGGTGAGTCACTCCACATGACGAAACACAGGTACGCTTTATTTCTAAAACATGTAAATGATTAACAGCTGATTTCTACATCACTGTAACATGATGTGTCTGTTGTAACGGTTGTCTGAAGGACCCGACGGTTTAATGGGTTTGGAGAACAACCGCTCGGCGGTCTGACTCCCAGTCTGGGAACACACACTTACTTTATTACTTTATTACACTGTTAAAAACTGGTGGGAATCCTCACTGCTCTAAATCACACTGATTCTTCACGTTGTTAATCCAAGTTCTTAGAGAGAAGAGTTGGAAATTGTAGATATTAAATCATAAATGGAGGTGTGTGAAACCTGTGTGTGTGCGTCGGTCTGTGTGTGTGTGTGTCTGTGTGTGTCTGTGTGTGTGTGTGTGTGTGTGTGTGTGTGTGTGTGTGTGTGTGTGTGTGTGTGTGTGTGTGTGTGTCTGTGTGTGTGTGTGTGTGTGTGTGTGTGTGTGTGTGTGTGTGTGTGTGTGTGTGTGTGTGTGTGTGTGTGTGTGTGTGTGTGTGTGTCCTCCTCCCTCTCACCTGGGTGAACTCAGGCTGTCTGTCTGGTTTGGATCCTTCGTCTCTATAGCAGCGAGCGATCTGGAAGTACCTGCAGCAGGAGACACACAGGACGTCCCCGTCCCACACCGCTGGACGTTAGTCCCGGACGGGTGGAGCAGAGCGGTGACAACGTCTCCGGAGGGACGATGGATGTTTGAAACAGGGAGGTTTTCAGATCCAGAGACAGAAGCAGGTTCAGACGTCTTCTAGGGGTTCGAGTCAGGCAGGTAACTCGTACCTTGACTTTGAACTACTTGTACTAAACTTGATGATTTCCACTAATATACAGTATTTTTACTGCATGTTTACTCTTGTCATTGAACAGCTGTAGCTACTTTGCAAGGACTAAGGATTTAGTAGGATTATTTGTGATTGATTAAAAGCGTCTGAATCTGTTGTTCGTTGTTCTCTCTGATGAATGACATACATGCAGCGACATGTTTGACTTGCTTTTTACTTTTAACACATTTTCAACTTTTCATGTTCGGCTTTTCTGTTCCACATTCGATTTATGGTTCAAAACTAACACAAAAAAAAATATCACAGCTTCTTAAATATGAATGTTTGCTGCTCTTTCCTGATTTGATTTGATCACCTTGTACTTTGGGATTCTGGGAAAAAAATTCCCAGAATCTCTTACTTCTGTTACATAAAACAGAAATGCAACAGTAAAAGTTTGTAAAAGCGAAGCTCAAACTTTTACTGTTGCATTTCAGTTTTTTTTTACTTTTTTAATTTATATCTATTGTTTTTACATTTTGCTGTTAATGCCTTTATATTTCATCTAAAGCACTTTGAATTGTCTTGTTGCATAAATGTGATATACAAATTAATTTTACTTGCCCTGTAATATAGTGTCTTTAAAAGGAACATAACTTTTACTGGAGCACAATTTTCAGTGCTCTTTCCACTCCTGATCATCTCCTTGTGAGACGAAATCAACTTTTTCTCGAAGTTATTTATTTGCTCATCGAGCCATCATGTCTCATCGTGTTCACGCAGTTAATTTTGTATTCGTGATCATCTAATAGTTCTAGGTCCAATATTCCCTGTCTTTCAGCTCTGTATTTGGGCTCTACTCCTGAAAGAAACATCTGTCTCTTAGTTGAGCAGCTAACAGCGTCTGAGATCATGAAGTGTCCAGTGACAGTTAAAGCAGGCTCCACCCACCTGTCGACCCCGGCCACCATCAGCAGCTGTTTGAACTGCTGAGGACTCTGAGGCAGAGAGTAAAACAGACCGGGCTCTCTGGAGGGAACCACAAACTCTTTGGCTCCCTGAAACACACACACACAAACAAACAAATACACAACAAAATACATTTTACAGAAATCATATGAAGGCCTGGAAGGAGCCCGCTGGAGGAGCTCAGGCTGACAAATGAATATTGAAGTGCCAAAGACAGCAGTTCCTCAAATGGCCACTGGAGGCTGACTTCAAAAGGGAGTCGATCCCCACAGACCCAAGAATAAAACATTGTTTATTTTATGTTGTCTTTGGTCTATTTTCAATTAAATCCCAACAATTTTGGATACAGGCTTGTAAACATGGCCGAATACAATACAGTGAACCCTCGCTATAACACGGTTCACCTTTCACGGTCTCGCTGCTTCACGGATTTGCATCGTGCATTGAAATCACATTACGACTATATGTAACATAGATATATTTAATGTCCAGTTCTATCTATTTCAATTGTAAAATAAAGGTTACTACTTCACGGATTTCGCCTATCACGGTTTCTATTTGGAACGTAACCCCCGCGAAAAACGAGGGTTCACTGTATATAGTTTTGGTCTCTATACCAAATGTTCCCATTTATGCCAACTGTACTAAGGACTAAGTTATGCATAATAATGGGAAGGGTTGCTGTGAGTGACAAGTGGGTGTCTTCACAGTCAGCAAGCTGCCTACAGGTCTCAGCTACCAGGCTTCAACCATGCGTCACCTCTTTGCCCGTTTTTGGATCAGTCAGGTTGAGTCACCTGACAGAGACGGTGAGAACCACCTGGAACTGAGCCTAAAAACTGCTCTTCAGGAAACCTGTTGGGGGCTTCACAGAGGCTATGTTCACTTCATTTCAGTCTATAGGAGCTTTCTCAAACTGATGTCAGAGGACACTGAAGATACTTTTTTTTCTTTGCATGTTTCTGCTGCAAAATGTGTTCCGTGTAAAATCGCGAAAAGATGCGAGGACCTTCTTACCCCTGGTGTCCTTTTGAACAGAGTTGGAGTTTCCACATCCACAAAACCTGAAAATTACAGACAAAAACACGAAGTGAGAATCGGGACACGTTCCAGCTGAAGAGGACTGGACTCGGCAGCATCAGAGACAGGATGCTTGTCCATGTTGGTTCTTGATGTTTGGGGGAAATCCTAAAGAGAAAAAGAAGCTCTCTGTCCTCACCGTGCACATTACAGAGAAATTCTCTCATCTTCATCACCAGCTCAGACCTCAGCCTGAGGTTCTTCTGCATCTGTGACGACCTCAGGTCCAGGTACCGATACTGCATCCGCAAAGACTCCGATTTCTGCAGTCAAACCAAAAAAAACAACACAACCTCTCTTAATGAATAACAACTACTAAATAAAGTGAGCTAAATAGTGCACATGCATGGAGGTCAGAGGTCACACACTTTGACAAAGTCTTTAATCTCAAAAGGCAGCTTCCTGCACACGTTGAAGACCTCCACACTCTCAGCCAGGACTTCGATTCCTCCTGTCGGCATCACCTGATGGGAACACGACATAAAGGAGACAGAGAAATGACTTCTATAAAGATCAGATGTTCTAAAATCACCTCATCACCATGCTGCAGAGAGGAACCTGAAACTGATCAAATTACAGGAAAGAAATTAAAACTTTGTCTGACAGGCTTGTTCACACTATTGTTGACATTTCCTTTAGCAGTCAGGATCACTGGTTTCCAGCCAGACCGATGGTATGTGAGCTACTCTTCAACAAATATCCTCTTAACTCGGCTGCAGCTCAAACTGTTTGTTTTCAGGAGGGTTCAGATGGAGAGTTGAAGTCCCAACCTTGTTCTCCTGTCCCGCTGGTCGTTGTCGGACTGTTCCTGTAACCTTGACGACAGACTCGGCTGTGAGGTCACACATCACCGCTTTTAAATTACCTGCAGACTTCAAAACAGAAAAAAAAAGTGTCACATTTCTGTGATTTTTTACATTATTTTATGGTGATTTGAAAGCAGAATATTCAACATCTGAGCCGTAAATAGTTTTATATCATTATCATCAATAGCTTTCCATCATTAATATTATTAACATATGTCGTATTATTAATAATGTTTCATTAGCTAGAATAGAAACAATAGATTGTATAGTGGTATTGAATTGTTTTCTTCCGTACTTCGTCCTGTGGAACCAGAACTTGAATCAAGCCACTGAAATCTCGCAGGATGACGAACAGGTCTTGTCTGTTGGAGACAGAAACACATTGTTAAAACATTATTCTTTCTATAAACAGCCTGAGGAAGAGTTTTATCCTTTATAATATGATGTAAATACACATGTGGTCTTCTCATCACACTTAAAACTGAGCAGATGGTCTGGAGAGCAGAAGGACATCTAAACATGAAGATGATGAGAACAGTTAACTGATCCTGACTGAAATACCTCAGATATTAAAAGTATTGCCAAATAAATTTTGTACAAACATGAATGGTCCTTTAATGCTACGTTATTTTTATTCCCAGCAATTTGCAGCTATATTTACTAGTTTACAGCCAATTTCAGTACAAAATGTTGTTTTTATTGCACCTGGTTTAAAGTTGATGCTCCTGTCGGCTTCATGTTTCTTGCTGTTGCCATGGCTGCGAAGTGCTCCCTCCCCTGATAGGTCAATAGTAGTTTTACAAACTTTACTTTTAACTGTTGTCATGCACTCTTATCTTTGACATCATCGTTTTTTTTAGATAAAGCTCATTAAATTTGTTGCCTTTGTTAGCAGCTTCAGGAAAAAAGAAGTGATCAGTGACTGAAGTGATGGTTGATGAACAGGAAGATAAAACCACTCAGGAAAGAGATTAAACAACATCGCAGAAAAATACTTCATGGAAAACAGATTTTAATAGATGGGAAGTAAAGTTAAACATGCAAATAATAAATTCATAATTTGGCCGAAAAATAATCAATTCTCTGACTTTTTATGTCTGGAAAACGCTTTTAATTGCATGATATTGTAGAAGTTCCTCGACCCGGTAGGAACCCTGTCAAGACTAGGAACCACCAAGACTGAGACACTTAAATCACCATCTTGATTTAAAGAAATGACTAAAACGACTGTTTGATTATTAAAATAGTTACAGATTAATTTGTTGTTGTCTCTGGTTCCATCACAGAGAGGAACCAGCAGTGAGATGAATACCTGAGGTACTGGACCCAACCACACAGAGGAACCAGCAGTGAGATGAACACCTGAGGTACTGGACCCAACCACACAGAGGAACCAGCAGTAAGATGAATACCTGAGGTACTGGACCCAACCACACAGAGGAACCAGCAGTGAGATGAATACCTGAGGTACTGGACCCAACCACACAGAGGAACCAGCAGTAAGATGAATACCTGAGGTACTGGACCCAACCACACAGAGGAACCAGCAGTAAGATGAATACCTGAGGTACTGGACCCAACCACACAGAGGAACCAGCAGTGAGATGAACACCTGAGGTACTGGACCCAACCACACAGAGGAACCAGCAGTAAGATGAATACCTGAGGTACTGGACCCAACCACACAGAGGAACCAGCAGTAAGATGAATACCTGAGGTACTGGACCCAACCACACAGAGGAACCAGCAGTAAGATGAATACCTGAGGTACTGGACCCAACCACACAGAGGAACCAGCAGTGAGATGAATACCTGAGGTACTGGACCCAACCACACAGAGGAACCAGCAGTAAGATGAATACCTGAGGTACTGGACCCAACCACACAGAGGAACCAGCAGTAAGATGAATACCTGAGGTACTGGACCCAACCACACAGAGGAACCAGCAGTGAGATGAACACCTGAGGTACTGGACCCAACCACACAGAGGAACCAGCAGTAAGATGAATACCTGAGGTACTGGACCCAACCACACAGAGGAACCAGCAGTAAGATGAATACCTGAGGTACTGGACCCAACCACACAGAGGAACCAGCAGTGAGATGAACACCTGAGGTACTGGACCCAACCACACAGAGGAACCAGCAGTGAGATGAACACCTGAGGTACTGGACCCAACCACACAGAGGAACCAGCAGTAAGATGAACACCTGAGGTACTGGACCCAACCACACAGAGGAACCAGCAGTGAGATGAACACCTGAGGTACTGGACCCAACCACACAGAGGAACCAGCAGTAAGATGAATACCTGAGGTACTGGACCCAACCACACACAGAGGAACCGGCAGTAAGATGAATACCTGAGGTACTGGACCCAACCACACACAGAGGAACCGGCAGTAAGATGAATACCTGAGGTACTGGACCCAACCACACAGAGGAACCAGCAGTAAGATGAATACCTGAGGTACTGGACCCACCCACACAGAGGAACCAGCAGTGAGATGAATACCTGAGGTACTGGACCCAACCACACAGAGGAACCAGCAGTAAGATGAATACCTGAGGTACTGGACCCAACCACACAGAGGAACCAGCAGTAAGATGAATACCTGAGGTACTGGACCCACCCACACAGAGGAACCAGCAGTGAGATGAATACCTGAGGTACTGGACCCACCCACACAGAGGAACCAGCAGTGAGATGAATACCTGAGGTACTGGACCCAACCACACAGAGCGACCGTCTCTCCCACATGGTCCAGTCGGAGCTCTCCACAGGTGTGACTCCTGAACGACAGACTGCTGCGACCTGAGGACCAATCAGAGGACACGTCACATTCTCAGTGGGCAATCATCTATTTTTCATATTGTGTGCACCTTTTTTGTGTTTCTATGCTGCTGTGACAACTAAATTTCCCCACTGTGGGATTAATAAAGTCTAAATCTAATCTAATCTAAATCTAAAAAGATGTTACACCGATTTGATTAAAGACTTCCATTTTACACAGAAACAGAGGTGATACTTCAGCATGAACATCAGGGATCACAGATACTGTAGAGCAGTTTAAACCGCTCACCACACACTTCTGTATGTTTACAGTCAGTGCAGACAGACTAAAACCCTTCAGACAAGCAGCTGCAGTCAGAGAGCAGCCAGATGAAGAGTTAAAGTTAGGTTAGGTAGTTACTTTATTAATCCCCGAGGGGAAATTTAAAGTTGAGATGAAGAATTAAAGTTGAGATGAAGTTGAGATGAAGAATTAAAGTTGAGATGAAGAGTTAAAGTTTAGATGAAGAGTTAAAGTTGAGATGAAGTTGAGATGAAGAGTTAAAGTTGAGATGAAGAGTTAAAGTTGAGATGAAGTTGAGATGAAGAGTTAAAGTTGAGATGAAGAGTTAAAGTTGAGATGAAGTTGAGATGAAGAGTTAAAGTTGAGATGAAGTTGAGATGAAGAGTTAAAGTTGAGATGAAGAATTAAAGTTGAGATGAAGAGTTAAAGTTTAGATGAAGAGTTAAAGTTGAGATGAAGAATTAAAGGTCAGATGAAGAGTTAAAGTTGAGATGAAGAGTTAAAGTTGAGATGAAGAATTAAAGTTGAGATGAAGTTGAGATGAAGAGTTAAAATTGAGATGAAGAATTAAAGTTGAGATGAAGTTGAGATGAAGAGTTAAAGTTGAGATGAAGAATTAAAGGTCAGATGAAGAGTTAAAGTTGAGATGAAGAATTAAAGGTCAGATGAAGAGTTAAAGTTGAGATGAAGAGTTAAAGTTGAGATGAAGAGTTAAAGTTGAGATGAAGAGTTAAAGTTGAGATGAAGAATTAAAGTTGAGATGAAGAGTTAAAGTTGAGATGAAGAGTTAAAGTTTAGATGAAGTTGAGATGAAGAGTTAAAGTTGAGATGAAGAATTAAAGTTGAGATGAAGAGTTAAAGTTTAGATGAAGAGTTAAAGTTGAGATGAAGTTGAGATGAAGAGTTAAAGTTGAGATGAAGAGTTAAAGTTGAGATGAAGAATTAAAGGTCAGATGAAGAGTTAAAGTTGAGATGAAGAGTTAAAGTTGAGATGAAGAATTAAAGTTGAGATGAAGTTGAGATGAAGAGTTAAAATTGAGATGAAGAATTAAAGTTGAGATGAAGTTGAGATGAAGAGTTAAAGTTGAGATGAAGAATTAAAGGTCAGATGAAGAGTTAAAGTTGAGATGAAGAATTAAAGGTCAGATGAAGAGTTAAAGTTGAGATGAAGTTGAGATGAAGAGTTAAAGTTGAGATGAAGAATTAAAGTTGAGATGAAGTTTAGATGAAGAGTTAAAGTTGAGATGAAGAATTAAAGGTCAGATGAAGAGTTAAAGTTGAGATGAAGAGTTAAAGTTGAGATGAAGAATTAAAGGTCAGATGAAGAGTTAAAGTTGAGATGAAGAGTTAAAGTTTAGATGAAGAATTAAAGTTGAGATGAAGTTGAGATGAAGAGTTAAAGTTGAGATGAAGAATTAAAGGTCAGATGAAGAATTAAAGTTGAGATGAAGTTGAGATGAAGAGTTAAAGTTGAGATGAAGAATTAAAGGTCAGATGAAGAGTTAAAGTTGAGATGAAGAATTAAAGGTCAGATGAAGAGTTAAAGTTGAGATGAAGAATTAAAGTTGAGATGAAGTTGAGATGAAGAGTTAAAATTGAGATGAAGAATTAAAGTTGAGATGAAGTTGAGATGAAGAGTTAAAGTTGAGATGAAGAATTAAAGGTCAGATGAAGAGTTAAAGTTGAGATGAAGAGTTAAAGTTGAGATGAAGAATTAAAGTTGAGATGAAGAGTTAAAGTTGAGATGAAGTTTAGATGAAGAGTTAAAGTTGAGATGAAGAATTAAAGGTCAGATGAAGAGTTAAAGTTGAGATGAAGAGTTAAAGTTGAGATGAAGAATTAAAGGTCAGATGAAGAGTTAAAGTTGAGATGAAGAGTTAAAGTTGAGATGAAGAATTAAAGTTGAGATGAAGTTGAGATGAAGAGTTAAAGTTGAGATGAAGAATTAAAGGTCAGATGAAGAGTTAAAGTTGAGATGAAGAATTAAAGGTCAGATGAAGAGTTAAAGTTGAGATGAAGAATTAAAGGTCAGATGAAGAGTTAAAGTTGAGATGAAGAGTTAAAGTTGAGATGAAGAATTAAAGTTGAGATGAAGAATTAAAGGTCAGATGAAGAGTTAAAGTTGAGATGAAGAGTTAAAGTTGAGATGAAGAATTAAAGTTGAGATGAAGTTGAGATGAAGAGTTAAAGTTGAGATGAAGAATTAAAGGTCAGATGAAGAGTTAAAGTTGAGATGAAGAATTAAAGGTCAGATGAAGAGTTAAAGTTGAGATGAAGAGTTAAAGTTGAGATGAAGAATTAAAGTTGAGATGAAGAGTTAAAGTTGAGATGAAGTTGAGATGAAGAGTTAAAGTTGAGATGAAGAATTAAAGGTCAGATGATTTGGTTAAAGGTTAAAGGTCAGATGATTCGGTTAAAGGTCAGATGATTTGGTTAAAGGTCAGATGATTCGGTTAAAGGTTAAAGGTCAGATTCAGGTGTATATTACCTGTGCCGGGAGCAGCAGACTTGTTCAGGGTGTTCCAGCAGCTCACGTGTCTGATCTGAGGTCTGTGCAGCAGACGTCCTGGTCTGGAGGTCCAGGTTGAGGTCCGGTACCATGCTGATGGAGCTCGGAGTCCACTGAGGAGCCTCCGCAGCACCAGTCTGCTTGGAGAAGCCATGTCTTCCTAACACAGTGAAGCAGCAGGCTGACGTCACAGTCACGTCACAGTCACCAGCGGGTCACACTGTGGGATGAAAGCACGCGCGAGCTCTTCTCTTACATAGTTTCACCATTATTCAACACACCCGGACTGACTCTGAGACCCGGACCTGGACCCGGACCGGAACACCACCCTGCCGCAGGCGCTTCATCTGGTCCCGGTTCCGTATGTCGGCGGTTCTGGTGCCGGGCGGGTTTCGCTGCTCTCTGCTCGCGCGGACGAGCTGATCAGTGTCGTCTTCTGTCACTTCAACGTTGAAGCGTTCACGTAAGATTCGCGGCTGCGCAAACGGATATGACGTCATGACGGCAGCCCAAACTAGTCAATCTGCGATATGATCGATTTAGAAAGGGAGAAATAATGGCAGACATGGCCAAAAGATAAATTATCACCAGTGATGGAAGAAGTATTCAGGTCATAGACTGCATATACAAATAATATATACACAATATGGAATATAAATATATGTAAAGTAGATGTAAAATATGAATATACTAAATAATTTTAACTGCTTTATATCCGTTGGTTATTTTGATAATAATATATTATCATCATATTCATATATCATCATATTCTATAAAATCACCATGTTTGGAGCCTCTTGTTTCGGGCCTGGTCCACTTGTTTTCAGCTTTGTGATCATTTCCAGGTGATCACAGGGAGTTTTTACACAGTTTATTTAGCTTAAAAATTAAACCCCTTAAAAGGAACATTTATTCATTTAGTTGGTCATAAAAATTCAAACACGCCAAATTTGTTTTCACTGGACAGGAAGTGTATGAAGAATTGTAACTCTAACTAAATCAGAGGAATGTAACGGAGTGGAAAGTGCAGTATTTGTCTCAGATGTAGAGGAGTGGGTGAAATAAGTTGTTTAAAGTAGAAATACTCAAGTTAAGCGTTTATAAAACAATCGTCCAGGAGGGGGCGCCGATGAGACAGGACCGGATGCTGAACGACGAACATTGAAAGAGGAAGAAGAAGCAGCAGCATTACACTTCATGGTGTCAGACTGAGGAAGAGTCAGTGTTTTTCAAAGTTTGTTCATCTCTCTGTGGTGTGTGCGTGCGTGCGTGCGTGTGCGCGTGCGTGCGTGTGTGTGTGTGTGTGTGTGTGTGTGTGTGTGTGTGTGTGTGTGTGTGTGTGTGTGTGTGTGTATGCGCGCGCAGACATGTCGGGCTGCAGGCTGATGAGAGCGATCACAGTGAGTGAGTTCGGAGCTGCGTCTGTCCTCACACTGTCCTCCGGAGTGACGGTCCCTCAGCCCGGACACGCACAGGTGAGACACCCGCTGAAGACGCTGCAGAGCGGATAACAGGTGGAGGTCAGAGAGCCTGCAGTCACACAGCAGCAGGGAAATGTAAAACACAAACCTGCTGCTTCATGTCTTCATATGTACAAACACAGACATCCAGATCATCTGGTGTCAGTCCGGTTCATGCATCACCTTTCATTTCACTTTATAATAATCTAATGTATCTTAATTCATACACGACTATCTAAACGGGGCAGAAAACACGAAAAAGATCACTGAATGTTTTATAATGAAATATTTGTGAAAATGTATATTTCAACATATTGACGATGTGTCATATTTCAAAGCTAACTGTTAGATATATTTCTAAAAATCTATTTATATGCTATTTTCATAATAAATAGCCTAAAGCTAAAGCCGCTTTGTCTTGTTTTGATCTTTAATCCAAAAGTAGTTCAGAGATCGACTTCATTCTCCTGTTAATGGAGGAAACTGTTTATAATATGTAATAGATGTCAAATAGATTAAAAAAAACAACTAAATATGGTAAATGTAAGAAACTTTATACTTTGTCTCTAATCATAGATAAATTAATAAATGTGTCACATTGATAAAACTATATGCAATTTAAAATTTCATAATAATAATTTTGATTCTTTAAAAGGTTCAGTAAACAGCTCAGTTTCTTCTTCTTCTCTGCATAGATTTTAGGGACTGATGGGATCTGGTTTACAGCCCATTTAGAAAAGCTCAGCCATGTGTACGTTTGTGTGTGTATGAATTTAAATGTGCATTAATACGGTCAGTGATGGACGTCTCTGTGTGGGTGCAGAGCTTCCACGATGGCGCCAATCAAAGCTGACACAGTTATGAATATGAAGATGCAACACTGCAGATATACAAATTAAAAAAAGAGCAGTAGCGTTTAAAATCTGGGAAACGTGCTACACAAGTCTAACGTGGAAATATGGGCCAGTGTTTTTATTTTGTCTTGTGCTTTATTTTTCTCTGTATGTGCAGTGTTAAATGTCTTTCATCCGTCGTGTCGGTGATGTAGGTGCTGATCCGTGTCCACGCCTGCGGAGTGAATCCTGTAGAAACCTACATCCGGTCTGGGACGTACGCCCGCCGGCCTGCCCTGCCGTACACGCCGGGCTCGGACGTAGCCGGAGTGGTGGACGCTGTGGGAGAAGGAGTCACTGCTCTAAAGGTCAGAATTAAAAAATAAGTAAATAAATAACTTTGTGGGAATGTCAGTACGTTTCAATAAAACTTAGATCATCCATATCGTGAACAGCCGGGCAGTCGCTGGTGTGCAGAATTTGCTAAATCCATTTTGATCTGTGTGTGTGTGTGTGTGTGTGTGTGTGTGTGTGTGTGTGTGTGTGTGTGTGTGTGTGTGTGTGTGTGTGTGTGTGTGTGTGTGTGTGTGTGTGTGTGTGTGTGTGTGTGTGTGTGTGTGTGTGTGTGTGTGTGTGTGTGTGTTGCAGACAGGGGACCGTGTGTTCACCACGGCCACAGAGTCTGGAGGTTACGCTGAGTTCGCCGTAGCAGCTGAAGACTGCGTCCACAAGCTGCCGGCTGCTCTGGACTTCCCGCAGGGAGCTTCTGTCGGGATCCCGTACTTCACCGCCTACAGAGCTCTGGTGCACAAGTGAGAGGCGAAGAACAGTAGAAGATGATACCCATAACTGCAGTCCAATCATTTAAACGCACACCGTTGGTTGGCTGAATGCTGCAATTTCCTGTATCTGTTTCACATTAAAAGCCCTCCAGTCTTTCATACACAGTCCAGCCGTCCACCGAGTTTTGACCTGGTCTTGTTTACCTGCTGTGTCGTGCCCTGCAGAGCTCGTGCCAAAGCTGGAGAGACCATCCTCGTCCACGGAGCCAGCGGGGGGGTGAGGCTGATCTTCAGGTTTTCTATATCAGTGAAAGAAGAAATATAAAGTAAAAAAGCAGAGTGGGGGGCCTCCACTGACCCCCAGTTATTATGTACAGGTTCATTACTGCCTTGGTTAAGAAGATGCAGACTGAAAAGTTATTTTTGCATAGAAATGACAAAAAATGTATGATAGCAGCTTTGCTAATTTTACAGTTTTCTAAATTAAATGACTTTTGGTCTTAAAACTTTATTTTTTTTAAATGCAGTCATCATAATCAATATTCTACTTTCGAGGTGCAAATATATGACAAATTAGCTATCAGTCAATTAATGTAGACAGAAATAGAGAGGAGTAAGCTGTTGGCAATCAATCAATCAATCAATCAATCAATCAATCAATCAATCAATCAATCTATCTATCTATCTATCTATCTATCTATCTATCTATCTATCTATCTATCTACCTACCTACCTACCTACCTACCTACCTAGCTGTCTGTCTGTCTGTCTGTCTGTCTGTCTGTCTGTCTATCTATCTATCTATCTATCTATCTATCTATCTATCTATCTATCTATCTATCAATCAATCAATCAATCAATCAATCAATCAATCGATCAATCGATCGGCCGATCAATCAACCAATCTATCTATCTATCAATTAATCAGTCAATTAATCAATTAATCAATCAATCAATCAACCAATCAATCAATCAATCAATTAATCAATCAATCAATCAATCAATCAATCAATCAATCAATCAATCAATCAATATGTCCAGTCAGTAGTAACCATAGATGGATACATAACTCTCATTTATATGACTCATACTCCTGTGATCTACTGAAGGTCTTTTATTCACAGCATGTTACCCTCCATAGTTGTGCTCTAATTTCATAGGTGGTGTTTTTTCTCTCCATCAGGTGGGCGTGGCTGCGTGCCAGCTGTCCCGCGCTCTGGGCCTCAGAGTCTTCGGGACCGCCGGGACACCCGAGGGGATGAAGCTTGTTCTCGACAGTGGAGCTCACCGGGCCTTCAATCACAGAGAGGACGGATACACCGACAAAATCATGGTGGTCACACACACAGGACGTCCAGCAGGAAAAAAAACACTTTCAAACAGCAGTCATCACTTTTTGTGTTTGTGTGTTCCAGGAAGCGACAGAAGGTCGAGGGGTCGATGTGATCGTGGAGATGCTGTCAAATGTCAACCTCAGTAGAGACCTCCAGATGTTGACCTACGGAGGACGTGTGACGGTCAGTAGGACGTCAGACTGTCGGTCTGTACGACTCACGGACTGGATTTCAAAGTGTTCGTAGCTTCAGGTCTGTAAAATGGTTCTGATCCAGAAGTGTCTTCAGCTGCAATACCAGCGAGTGCCACTAGAGGTCGGCTCCAAAAAGCCTCCGGCTCCATAGACTCCCATTCAACTTCTCTCATCAAATCCAAAGTGAATAAAATGTGTCCATCAGTTCTCTCGGTGTTGTTAGCTAAAGTCACTCCTTCTTCTTAGTTTTCTGGAGGTCCATCTGAAAATAATCCCTCATTCATTAGAAAAGAAGATTCAAGAAGACCTGTTTTTGGGGGCGTGTCTGTTTGATTGACAGGCCTGTGGTGCAGTCAGGTTACAGCTATTGGTGGGCGGGACGTAGTATCGTCAGGTTTCCGATCAGATCGGTCAGATCCACCTCTGGCTCCTCCCCCAGCTCGTCCAAATATGGTCACTTCCTGCTCCAAACCGCTCCGAACTAGCAAAGATGGTGACGGACAGAATCTGAACTGGAGGATTCATAATGTTCACAAACTGACGATGACATCACTGATGGTTGATGACATCACTGATGGTTGATGGTTGATACTACTACAACCTCGTCTCTATACTGAGGATCGGGTTTCTGTTATCACATGACTCTGGTCTCAGATGAGTCGAGTCCCTAAAACGTCCCAATAACAACAGAACCACCGTGTTGTTCAGTCATGTTTGGACCAGACATCATGTAGGGGAACCAACACCTTTTCTCTTCATCTCTGCCTTCATCTTCAGGTTGTCGGCTCCAGAGGCCCCGTAGAGATCAACCCCAGAGACACCATGGCCAAAGAGAGCTGCATCATGGGAGTGGCCCTTTTCTTCGCTACACCGGTACCAAGCAGTGACATCACACACAGCCGACACACACATGGGATGATGACACACGTGTGACATACTGTAGATGTATGCAGGAGTGTCGTGAGGCCGGAGCGCACCAGAACCACGCTCCCACACTTTCTCCTTCAACTGAGGAAATAAAATGTCCAGTTTTGTTGATCTGTTTGAATTTCATTTACATGTTTTAAGCACTTGAAGATTTGAAACGGGTCATTCAGGAGAGTCAATAAAAACTAATAGATGGTCACATTTGTTCTAATTACATTTGAGATGTATTAAAACCTGAAGCCTGGCTGTGATCTGCTGACATTTTCCCTGTCAAAGTTACATACTCAACACTTCCTGTGTGATTTCAAATTAAAAGCCCTGTAGTGTTTTACTGGACAGAAACCCTCATTTCTTAAAAAGGCTTTCATTGTGAAACTTTATCAGAAACGTGTTTTGACCATAAGTGCTGTTAACAAACTCGTCTTCCTTCACCGGCCAATCAAAACACAGTATCACTACCTAAAGCTGCCGAACTGACAGTGAGAACATAAATGAATATTTTGGACATCAAACAGCTTCAGACGTGCAGCCAGGATTCATAAATATGAAGATGAACCCTGAGAAAAGTTTCCCGGTGTTGTTTCCTCCTCCTCTCCTCTCAGGAGGAGAAGAAGGAGTGCGCGGCGCTGCTCTACGCCGGGATGGAAGCCGGCTGGCTGCGTCCCGTCGTCGGCTCTCAGTATCCGCTCCACGAGGCCGCTCAGTCCCACCGTGACATCATCGAGAGTCCCGGGGCTGCTGGGAAGATCGTCCTGACCATGTGACGACACGTATCAGAGGTCAAAGGTGACTGAGGAGGGTTCAGGCTGCTGTCAGAGAGGAGACATTAATTAATGTTACATTGAAGAGAAAATTAAAAATGATGACACGCTTAAATCACTTTTGATTTGTAACTGAGTCACTAAAATATGTTTACACTGTACATGATGAGGAAATTCAGCCTTTTTGATGTTTAATTGTTGAGAAATAAATGTTTTAACAAATGATAAATTAACGATTATAGAGGCTCCAGATGGAAAATGTTCATTTCATTTCTCACTCTAAACATTGAAAATACACTGTAGATGGTTTACAACTGTAAACTGAGTCTAATTTAATTATGAAGGTGCCAACGTATATTTCAGTTTCACTGGTATGACAAACACAAGTTCCTCATTTGAGTTGTGGAGATGTGTGATGAAAAAGGCCTTGAGTCATAAAAAATATTTTGACTGCTGGACAATATGTTATTAGTTATTAGCTGTAAGCCATCAGTGGACACAATATCTCACCAGATTATGTGTTTTTATATTTTGCCAGCATCTATTCTCACTTTCAGAACCTCTTTTCTACGTCTTTTGTTTTAAAGATACTTGAGAAGATTGATATAATGAATATGGACAATATTTTAGTATTTCGTATCATCTGTAAATTGTGAATTAAAATAAATAAAATGAATGATGAATATTTTTGGATTCTTTCAGTCCTTTTCGACAGTATTGTCATTTAGGAAAAAGAGAATTAAACTTAAAGATTCCAGTTCGAGGCTCATACATGACTCACTTCTGAGTCAGACGTGACATCTGTGGCTCTCAGGTGACAGACGTCTCTACTGAGCATGCTCCGTGGACAGCCAGGTAACCTGAGCTCGACACACTCGTATACGCAGAAGGTGCTGCAGCCCTGCAGCGAGCGGAGGACGATGGAGCTGCGTTTCATCCTTCAGCAGCAGACAGAGCTGCAGGTCAGTCGTTTGGGTTGATGTGTGAGTGGAGGGAACGATGTCATCAGCAGGGGACGAGCTGCTGGTCCAGGTCAACAGGTGAGAGCTTGGTAATATGCTTTAGACGATCTGATTTTCATCTTGCAGCTCTACTCCTTGTATGTTCATTTTAGTCGAGGGTAAGAGTTTATGAACTAAAATCAAGTCGATAAAAAGCAAATGAACGACAAAAAAAGAAGGTTTGTGTTTTAACTTTAATGATGTACAGTATTTATAAATGAAAAGAGGCTATTAATGAACGGTGGATGTCTTTGCTCTGTACTTTTAAAATATTGGAACCAACTCGTCAAAATTAGGATTATGGGTAAATATTTGCTGGTGACCTTCAGCTATAAATTGGAGAACCTGATTTACTGAGTTTTGAATGTAAAACTGAAACTTAAATCTCCTTCTTAACAGAGAAATGTGACATGTGACAAACCTTGTAAACCTTTCAGTGAAAGTCACAATAATACAATTGTTTTAAATTAGTAGTTCATTAACTGACCCAGCAGACGATGAAACCAAGACTCAACCGGCAAATAGTTGCTCTCTTTTATGTTTTGCAATTATATCTTTTAGTAATATGATTAATGACAAATTTGGGCTTCCAATAAAACACAATTAAATACTGATTAGTAAACGCATGATGGTCGTTCCTGCATTTTTTAAATGCTTTTTAATTTTGTGACAGACATCTTTGCCATCACTGTGGGTTCTATTGGCTGAACACACAACACTTCACCAAAGTACGATGTTCCAATTTGTTTATTCCACACAAACAATCACTTTTAGCTCTGGTGCTCGCCTGCCGTACAGCCTTTCCGTGTCCCTAGGAGTGAGCTGGTGTCCTGCTGCTTGAGTTTTTAAGGGAAGAGAGGAACAATCAGTCATTGATTTCAGCTGGGGCTAATTAAGCCTCTTCCAGGCACCTTTCCCTGAACCACTCCCCCAATCAGTCCCTCCTACATCTGAGCCAAACCACTACAAATTTCTTAAATGTTTTTGTTGACATTATTTGTTTAAATTTGTTTTCAGTGAAAGTGACTAACGGGCATAAAGCAGACCTCCTGTCGAGGGTTAAACTGACTCTAATGTAAACTAGACAAAATTAAGCCAAATTAAACAGGTGTTTAAATCAAACTTGCATTCAGTAACATTTTACTTTTAGCTGGAGAGAATACTATAATACATACTAAAGACCCAGACTAAAATAGACCTGCAAAGAGAAGCATGACAACGGGATGCAAAACAACTAGAAAGAGACTCAACACAAGTACAAAGACAGAGACTCAAGTCAACTAAAAAGAGATGAACTACAGACGAGATGCTAAACGCTCTCAAAACCACAACAAAGACACTTAAACTGCACGAGAGGAATTCAAAAGAAACACTGAAAAGATACGTGAAGAAAAAACAAACACAAAAGAGATGAAGATGACGTGTGAGACGAAGATGTGAGAGAGGACCACGAAGATTAAAACAACTACAAAGACTCCACAAATCAAATAGAGACAAAAATACAACAAAAATATACAATACCACTAACAGCTCCAAAATAATAATAATAATAATAACAATAAACTTTATTTTCATAGCACTTTTCTAAACTCAAGTTACAAAGTGCTTCACATAAAATAAACCATTAAAATAAAACAACAAGTGAACTCTAACAAACCTTTAACAAACACAATGATCGTATAAAACAACCATAAAAACAATTTAAAACAGGATATAAAAGAAAGAAGAGTTGTTGACTAAAATCAACGAAAAAGGATCTCCGATAAAAGTCTGTTTTAAGAAGAGATTTAAAAAATGTTTCCGACTCAGCAGACTTTATTTCCTCCGGCACAGATACAAGTTTTTTGTCTGACCACTAAGAACACAAACAATGATGCTCGTGTGGTTTCTTGCTCCTCTTTAATGTAGGAGAACTATAATATAGTTTTATAATCCATCATACCGGTGACGTGAGGCTGGATATGTCTCATTAAAACGCTGCGCTAATGAGGATCAAAGCTGCACATTGAAATCATTGTTCATACAATATGGTGCTTAAATAGCTCTGAAATATCTCTTAATTCTGCAGGTTTCCGTGTTGTTTTCATGTAACTGCATCAGTCGGTGGAGCTGTCTGTTCGTGAGGAAGATAAAAGCATCATCACCCTCGGTAATGAAGTTGCTCTCGTGTTATTCTCTCTGATGATCCGCTCTGTTTTACAGACGTCGTTAGTAACTCACGTTTGAGCTTCAGAGAGGACGAAGAGCTGCAGCAGAAACACAATAGGCCTCCAGCTCAGTGTCTGGCTGTCATCCATCATCAGCATCCTCTGGGGACAATGATGACACGCGCACGCGCACACACACACACACACACACACACACACACACACACACACTGCGGTGCGTTTCCAACACATTTATCCCTTTTTGTTTGCCGAGCAACTCAGAACAAACATGACGACCGGCGCCCGAACTTTAGTCCTTTGACACACTTTCGTTTTTACAAGCTGAATTCAAACGGTCAAATGACATCAATGAATATCGGCAACATGGTCCACCACTAACTCTGTTTGTTTCACCGAACGGGAACATATTGTAAATGATAATAATAATAAACTTTATTTGTAAAGCAGCAACACATGCAGTGTTTCACAAAACAGATATAAAATAACATCTAAAAATATAGAAAAGAAATAAAATGCATAGGAACAGATCAAATGCATGAAATTAAACACAAAACAAAACCTTTATAAAATAGAATAGAATAATACAATAAAGCAACATGCATTTTAAAGTTATGGTATTGTAGAAGTGCTTCAGGCTTCAGGAAGAACTAGTGATTAAAGTAAAGAGATATGTGTGAAGCTTTCTTTTAAAAATGTTTACCGAGCAGCTTTATGGGCAGAAATATGTGTCAGCACAAACTGAATTTGAATTCTTTTTATTTGAATTTGAATTGCAAAACTTGAATAATTGCTTTAAACATTTGAATTTGAATTGCTCAACTTGAAATGGATGTTTTAATGAATCTGCTCTCGGTTGCTCCTCCTCAAAGACCCAGATGTGTGAGATACAAACTGAATCTGAATTTCATGAACTGAATTTAGAGTTGAATTTTCAGTGACATTTAAAGGAGTTTTCAAAGCAAATTAATTCAAATTCTGAATTCAACATTCAGTTTGAAGTTTATTGAAATTCAGTTTCAAACTAAAATTTCAATTTCAAGTTGAGCAATTCAAATTCAAATATAAATGATGTCATATTTCTGTCCATACAACTTCCCTGATATCAAACAGGTAGTTTGTTCCACAGCTTTGAAGCAGAACTGACAAAAACTGCATCCACAACTTTATTCGTGTTTTTCTATTTCTTTGTGTAAATGTGCAAAAATTATTATTATGAAAAGAATTACATCAGGATTTATTATGTTTTATACACACAAGTGTCACAAAATGAAGGTTAATAAAGAGAAAATGAAAGTGCCATTGCTGTTGGTGATGATGATGATGATGGTTGGATGTTTGTTCTCTATGAGTGTTTTCTAATATCGTTCAACCAGCATTCATTCGTTGTTCCTGTTTGGATGATGGAGGCTGAAATCTGCTTCCAGCTGAGTTAAGCTGCAGAGAAAAGATGTGATTACCGTGTTTTTAAAACCATGCACTCGTGTCTTTTTGTAGGTCGAACACACGATGATGGTGATGACGATGAAGCTTTAACCGCGGTTACCACCCTGTGGAAGAAATGCATCACCATGTCGCCTTCATAATAACACAACATGACCAGTGAGTTTCAAACACGATGGCTTTCCATCATCATAGATGAAACTGAAATGAATGCACCGTGCTTCCAGTCAGCTGAAAGTAATCAGAGGGTTTTGTGAAACTGCCTCCAGGTATTCTGCTGATGTTGCTGCTGCCAGTCATCAGAGTCCAGCGTGTGTCCCCCGTCCCCACGTGTCCCACTGCCTGTGTGGTTTGTTCTGAGGACGCCGTCATCTGTCAAAGACTGGCTCACATTATAGGTAAAAGACGCACCATGTGACCCCTGTGGCCCTGTGTGCTGACACAGCTCTTTGTAGCCAACCCAGTATCACAGCAAAGCGTGAAATAGACACGCTTTGGGCTGTCTAGGTGTGAAAGCTACACATCTTAAAAGCGTGAAAGTTACACGGATGTAAATCTCGTGATTTTGAGTCAATTGAGACCAAGTACAAAAGGACAGGTTGTTTTTGCAATTTTAGGAAGCAGGAGGGGCGGCTTGGTGGCATCAATCACTGACTGCCATGTGTGATGTCAAGGTTTGAGTCCAGGAGGTGGCGATGTTTTTCATGAGTTATTTGTTGTTTCCCATCCTCAACCATGGTTTTATTTTCCTTAACCCCAACCACGGTTTTGCTTAAAGCTCCATTTTCCTGTAAGTCACATGGCTCTAAGCATGCAGTAGGTTTCCTTTTTGTCCACTAGAGGAGAACGTGGGACTTTCACGCCTGGACAGCGTGAAGCGTGACTGTGGTAGCAGGTTGTTGTGTTTGTGTGGCCAGATGCTCCGGACTCCACGCAGGCTCTGCTGCTCACAGACGGCTCCATCTCTGCAGTCCAGCCTTCGTCTCTGTCCGACCTCACAAACATCACAGTCATAGGTCAGCACCAGCGTGGATCTGTATCTATCAGCGCTATCTAGGTATAGGTATCTATCTTACAGTCTGTGATTGCACTTTTAATCTTTTGATGCTGATGTTGTCCAGGTCTGAGTCATAACCGTATCTCGGAGCTCGGTAAGGAGGCCTTTAGAAACCTGCCTTTTCTCCGCACCTTACTGCTGGACCACAACCTGCTGACCGGTCAGGCTCTGCAGGGCGGCGCTCTGGCCCGTCTGACCCAGCTGGAGGTCCTCGCCCTGGGCCACAACAGCATCAGCATGGTGGGTAGCTGCTGGGAAAAATCTATGAGAAGGTCTTTTCTTAAATTAAAAGATTCTGCAGTTAAGTGATGATTTTATTAACACAGTCATTGTAATTGTGAAGTTTCATATTTTTCCTTTTCTTGCATGGTGAAAGAGCATAAATATTATATCATAAACTGTATTTCATGGCTGTAAAAGTGCATTGTGGGACTGAAGAAGTGAGGAAAGAATTGACTAACTGTGTTTCTGTGCAGATTCAGGCTGACTGGTTTCAAGGCACGAAGGCTCTGCGGAGCCTGAAACTGGAGGGAAACCTGCTCAACAGTTTGGACTCTGGGTCCTTCCCTCCGAATGACCTCCGAGAGCTGGAGAGTCTGGATCTGTCGGATAACCTGATCGATCATCTGGACAGAAACAGGTCATTAATCATTGATTTTATTTACTAAATGTTCTTTTCTTTTCAGCAGCACCTCTAAAATACATCTGGTGCAATCCTCTCCTGTGGTTCTAGTTTCCGAGGGTTGGTGAGCCTGAGGACTCTGGATCTTTCCAGGAACCGCCTGAGTTCTGCTCCTGCTGAAGCCTTTTCCTACCTGAGCTGGCTGACTGACCTCAACTTGGACCTGAACTCGTGGAACTGCTCCTGTCAGCTGCTGGAGCTGGCAGCCTTCCTGTCCACCTTCATCCAGCAACCTGACAAGGTACTGCAGCACCTCCTCCGTCAGTTATCTCCACCGGTTCCAGGAACCGCCACATACAAATAAATGAAGTAATAATAATGCAGTAGAAACATGTTTAATCTGGTGACTGGAAATCCCCCCTGCTGCTCACAGACCCTGTACAACGGCCGCAGGATGGTGTGTGTGAGCGCCGACAACCCAGCCGTTACCACGGTGCTGGAGCTGACTGAAGCCAACTGTGTCCCGTCCAATCAGAACATCACGCTGCAGATTGAGGCGAGAGGCAGCGTGACGCCTCAACTGTACGCTCGAGATCTGGCCATCACGGCCGTCGTCTGCTTTATCGGTGAGAGTGACATAAACACGATGAGAGAACATGTTCAGCTGAGCCGTGTCACGAATGAATTAACTCCTAAACACTGAGCAACAACAACAACAACAACAAAAATCTAGTCAGTGACAACAGAATTACTGAAGCACCACGATGAGCAACCTTTGGTTTTATTGATTAGAGACACTCATTGTTTCCATCACCAGGACACAGTCACATCTGAAAAACTACAGCAAAAACGGACATTTTTACAAATTCCCCCAATTAAAACTATAAATAACAGCCTACTAACAATGAGTCGACAAACATTGATGTCATTGAATCTGTTCTAAACATAAATTGAATCAAAGTACCAGTCAGCTTCTTCACTAAATGTCCGACATGCTGAAACCCTGGAAAATGAGTTCTGCTTGTGAGTAGATCCAGTTGTAAAAAAAAAGAAACATTATTAGCAAATGTTTCTTCCAAAATATGACCAAATATGTGTTAAAGGTTGCTGAACCTGACCACAGTGTAACCACGGTAACATTACACTTGGTTACTGGTTTATTCTAAAAAGTTACATTAAAACTTTTAACATGACATTTTCCAAAATACGCTTATTTTGATATTTGATAATTGATGACCATCTTTTTCTCATAATTAAGAGATTTTTTACTCATAATTTCACCATTATTGTTGCAGTCATCACTTCTATCTTAAATAGCTGAAACCATTTCAAGTGCACAACACGGATATAAGCTGGTTGCTTCGCCGGGGGACTCGGTCAAGGTAGAAATAGATATCTGGGTCGGACATCTTTGGGGTTGTGCAGCAGCTTGGCAGTCGTCAGATTGAAGGGATGTGACTGAAGAGGGATCAAACTTTCTGATATACCTAACTTGTTCTATGGCGGGTAGAGTTAACATATATTTACTTGACAGAGAGTCTTTGGCTCATTTATAAACTAGTTTCACTTGCTTACTTTGTAATAGTTTTTTTTTTTTACTGCTACTCTACATTAAAGTCTCTGCGAGCATCACTTGTTTCCCCTGAAAGGCGGCGTGACGTGCTGGAAGTTGTCAGATGTTCCAGTATGATGTATTAAAAGTATTAGTCAGGTTGATCTGAGCTGATTAAAATGTACATTTATGTGTAACTGTAGAGATGGATGTGAACACCATTAACACCCGTCCTACTCTGGTTCAGGGGGCGTGAGCGTGACCCTGCTGGTGGTCCTGATCTACCATCAAGTCTCCCGAAGAAGGAAACTGAAAG
Source organism: Brachyistius frenatus (assembly GCF_029030835.1). Classification (NCBI taxonomy): domain Eukaryota; kingdom Metazoa; phylum Chordata; class Actinopteri; family Embiotocidae; genus Brachyistius; species Brachyistius frenatus. Next base: position 147,532 of record NW_027211047.1, read on the forward strand.
AAAGCCAAATACTGAAAGAGGAAGAAGAAGGAAGCAGCACCGTGGCGAACCATCACGTCAACCGCCGAGATGTTAGCGAGAGAAAGAGGGACGTTTTCCTGCAAGCCAACGGCCATCAGCCCCGGAACAAGGAGGGCGCGACGTCAGACGGCCGGACAGACGGACCTGGGGTTCAGTTCAGGTCCAGAGCCGATGACGCCGGCGGATATTTCAGGTGTCCCAACTGCTGCAGCGACGGGCCGAGGCCGAACCCGATGAGGAGGGACAACAGGACGGAGGCGGAGGAGGACAGAGAGCGGAGGAGAGGGAGGACGGTGATGGAGGACGGGAGGAGAAGGACGGAAACCAGCAACAAGCTTCCTCCTCACGGCAACATGAACTCGTCTGCTCATCTGAGGAAAGAAGTGTTCGCTCAGAGAACGGAGGTCCTGACGCCGTATCAGACCGGCAGAGAGTCGGACACCCGTAGGACGGACATGGAAGCGACGAGTCGAGGGTACGAAACTTTACACTGCGACAGCTGCCAGAGGACGTACGGACCGCCAGAACAGAACCCGAGACCCGGGAGGACGTACGCTGGTCTGAGGAACTCCACACCGTTCGACGGCCTCCCTTCTGAAGACAGGCTCAACGACAGAGGAAGGAACCTGAATGACCACGCCGACATCAGACGAGAGACCAGAAACGTGACCTTCGACCTGGAGAGTCCGAGAAGCACAGCGCGAGGAAACCGTCGAGGTGAGGACGGGAGGCCGGAGGAAGCAGCGACCTTCAGAGACAAGGAGAGAGGACGAGACAGCAGACACAAAGTCCAGTCCAGCCAGGTCCTCCAGGTTAAACTGAACCTGAACCCGCTACGAAGAAGCAAAGTTCATCCGAAGAGGAAAAACGAGCAAAGCCACTGGAAGAGCAGCCCCAAGAGAAGCAAAGAGGAAAGAGCGTCGGATGGAAAGGAAAGAGAGGAGATGGAAAGAAAAGGAAAGTCTGCGAAGAAAATGAAGCACAGCAGCAAGAAAATGAGGAAATCCTCCAAGAATGAAGGTTCGACTGAGGAAGAGGAGGAAGACGATGCAGGACAGAAAACCGAAAGCTCCTCGAAGCAGAAAAAAAAACAAGAAAGTACAGAAGACGAGCAGGAAGAGAAAACACAACCTGCTGACATCCCCGGAGCTGCCGACCAATCAGCCGCCGCTTATGTCACTGGACAGGGAGTGAGCTGGCAGAGTGTTCAGTACCAGGGAGCTGGAGTGACTCAGCTTCCCTCCCAGCATGCCTTCTCCGTCATGGCCGCCGACAGGAATTGTGCCGCCAACCTCTCCCTGCCTGGCTCAGCTGGCTCACAGCTGACTGGCAGCAGCCGCTCTCTTCAAGGAGGACGTTTTTTGAGTTCAGGGTCTAACGCGCTGCTCCCCGGAGGTCCAGCTGGTTCCTTCCCTCCTACTGTAGCATTCAGTGGGCCCAACGTGGCTCCGGGTGGCGCTCCGCTGGGTGGCGCTGCGCTGGGTGGCGCTCCGCTGGGGGTCGCGTCTTCTGTTCCCGCCCTCGTTGCTAACACTGTACATGCCAACCCAGGTACGATCCAAACTCCTCTTCCACTGAACTTAGCAGCACACCCAGCGGTTAACCCCGCCCCCGTCCCCGCCCCCGTCCTGTCCCTGCCTCAGAGCCAGTTGCCTCCTGACGCCTCTCGTCTTGTAGCTGGACTGAAGCCTGATCCAGCTCAGGGACCGGGTGTTCAGACTGGGGAGGGACTCCTTAAACCGCCCACTGAACCTCAAGCAGCCAGAGAGAGTCAGTCGGGGCGGGGGGAGGACGACGTGTCCCCGGTGAGTCCTCAAAACCTCCAAACAACGACCGCGGCGGACAGCGTGTCCAACAACACTCAGACTGACGGTGGGCGTGTCATCGGGACGTCAGCGGGGGGCGTGGCTCTAAGTAAAGGACCCCCAGTGGGGGGGCCTGCAGACAGCATGCAGGCAGCAGGCGCGTCTGCACCCGCACAGAGTGGATCGTCTGCAGGCGCTGCACTGCTGCAGCAGGAGTACCTGTCAGAGGAAGGAGGCTCCTCCCCCAGGAGGAAGCTGAGGTTGGTGCTTCCTGAGAAGATGTCCGGCCACCCCCCCTCCGCCCTGGAGAGGAAAATACGATAGAAACCAAAATCATGTTCAAGTTTTCATTTTGTAGATGAGTTTAAGATCAGAAGCAGGAAATACTGCGTCTTCATACATGTAACATTATAAATGTGACATTATGAACTGCTGCAAAATATCATTTTGACATTTCAGGTTGTTTTACAGACGTTTTATGCTGTTTTAATTTCATAAAGTAGTAAAAAAAAATAATAATAATTAATTAATCTTTTTTGAATTTTTAAGTTCATTCATGACTTTGGAAACATTATTTGTCACTTTAAGATCCATTTAGTAGCTTCGCAGTGGCTTTTAGTTTTGTCACATGACCTTCATCCACAGATGGAGTATGCTCAGTTGTCATGGAAACGTGGCCTTTTAAATGAAACACTTTTTTCTGATCGCCTCATGGACTTGTTGTCCGTGTTGATGTCCAAGTTACAGTTTCGGTGAACTTAGTTTCGTAGCTTCGCTGGAGCTTTTGAAAACTTTGAGAGATCAAAATCAAATTCGATGATCTTATCAAACTGATCTTTAGTAAGTAAACTACATCCTCTAATGAAGCTCGTGATGAGGTTGAAAGCTCCAGATTTCCTGCTAAATGAATGTGAGATTGTTTGTAAAATGAGTTTGTTCATACACTTTTTTTTAATTATTTTATTTATGATAACTCTTGAACACGACAGTAAATTCAGCCTGAAGTTCAACATATACAGAAACTGTCTGAATGACAGTAACATGAAGAAAAGTGACAAAATTAACGAGCAGTGAAATGAGCATAAAAACTGCAGCTTTAAAAAGAGCTGCTCAGTGATGTGAAGAGGAAACAGCCTGAAACAGCCGTGACCTCTGACCTCTGCGCAGACTGTAGCAGGTTCTGAGGGGTTCTGTGTGCCGCTGCTGGGTTGGGTTTCAGTTTTGGCACCCGGGCGGCTGTTTGCAATGTGTTGGGTTTCACCGGTCACAGCGCCGACCTCTAAATGCTGCCCACACAGGGCTCGCTTTACACTCACCAAACCTTTATACTCACCAAACCTTTATACTCACCAAACCTTTATACTCACCAAACCTTTATACTCATCAAACCTTTACACTCACCAAACCTTTATACTCACCAAACCTTTACACTCACCAAACCTTTACACTCACCAAACCTTTATACTCACCAAACCTTTATACTCACCAAACCTTTATACTCACCAAACCTTTATACTCACCAAACCTTTACACTCACCAAACCTTTATACTCACCAAACCTTTACACTCACCAAACCTTTACACTCACCAAACCTTTATACTCACCAAACCTTTATACTCACCAAACCTTTATACTCACCAAACCTTTACACTCACCAAACCTTTATACTCACCAAACCTTTACACTCATCAAACCTTTACACTCACCAAACCTTTACACTCACCAAACCTTTATACTCACCAAACCTTTACACTCACCAAACCTTTACACTCACCAAACCTTTATACTCACCAAACCATTACTCATCAAACCTTTATACTCACCAAACCTTTACACTCATCAAACCTTTATACTCACCAAACCTTTACACTCACCAAACCTTTATACTCACCAAACCTTTACACTCACCAAACCTTTACACTCACCAAACCTTTATACTCACCAAACCTTTACACTCACCAAACCTTTACACTCACCAAACCTTTATACTCACCAAACCATTACTCATCAAACCTTTATACTCACCAAACCTTTACACTCACCAAACCTTTACACTCACCAAACCTTTACACTCACCAAACCTTTATACTCACCAAACCTTTATACTCACCAAACCTTTACACTCACCAAACCTTTATACTCACCAAACCTTTACACTCACCAAACCTTTATACTCACCAAACCTTTACACTCACCAAACCTTTACACTCACCAAACCTTTATACTCACCAAACCATTACTCATCAAACCTTTATACTCACCAAACCTTTACACTCACCAAACCTTTATACTCACCAAACCTTTACACTCACCAAACCTTTACACTCACCAAACCTTTATACTCACCAAACCTTTACACTCACCAAACCTTTACACTCACCAAACCTTTATACTCACCAAACCATTACTCATCAAACCTTTATACTCACCAAACCTTTACACTCACCAAACCTTTATACTCACCAAACCTTTACACTCACCAAACCTTTACACTCACCAAACCTTTATACTCACCAAACCTTTACACTCACCAAACCTTTATACTCACCAAACCTTTACACTCACCAAACCTTTATACTCACCAAACCTTTATACTCATCAAACCTTTACACTCACCAAACCTTTATACTCACCAAACCATTACTCATCAAACCTTTATACTCACCAAACCTTTACACTCATCAAACCTTTATACTCACCAAACCTTTACACTCATCAAACCTTTATACTCACCAAACCTTTACACTCACCAAACCTTTACACTCACCAAACCTTTATACTCACCAAACCATTACTCATCAAACCTTTATACTCACCAAACCTTTATACTCACCAAACCTTTACACTCACCAAACCTTTATACTCACCAAACCTTTACACTCATCAAACCTTTATACTCACCAAACCTTTACACTCACCAAACCTTTATACTCACCAAACCTTTACACTCACCAAACCTTTACACTCACCAAACCTTTATACTCACCAAACCTTTACACTCACCAAACCTTTACACTCACCAAACCTTTATACTCACCAAACCATTACTCATCAAACCTTTATACTCACCAAACCTTTACACTCACCAAACCTTTACACTCACCAAACCTTTACACTCACCAAACCTTTATACTCACCAAACCATTACTCATCAAACCTTTATACTCACCAAACCTTTACACTCATCAAACCTTTATACTCACCAAACCTTTACACTCACCAAACCTTTACACTCACCAAACCTTTACACTCACCAAACCTTTATACTCACCAAACCTTTACACTCACCAAACCTTTATACTCACCAAACCTTTACACTCACCAAACCTTTATACTCACCAAACCTTTATACTCATCAAACCTTTACACTCACCAAACCTTTATACTCACCAAACCATTACTCATCAAACCTTTATACTCACCAAACCTTTATACTCACCAAACCTTTATACTCACCAAACCTTTACACTCATCAAACCTTTATACTCACCAAACCTTTACACTCATCAAACCTTTATACTCACCAAACCTTTACACTCACCAAACCTTTACACTCACCAAACCTTTATACTCACCAAACCATTACTCATCAAACCTTTATACTCACCAAACCTTTATACTCACCAAACCTTTACACTCACCAAACCTTTATACTCACCAAACCATTACTCACCAAACCTTTATACTCACCAAACCTTTACACTCACCAAACCTTTACACTCATCAAACCTTTATACTCACCAAACCTTTACACTCACCAAACCTTTATACTCACCAAACCTTTACACTCACCAAACCTTTACACTCACCAAACCTTTATACTCACCAAACCATTACTCATCAAACCTTTATACTCACCAAACCTTTATACTCACCAAACCTTTACACTCACCAAACCTTTATACTCACCAAACCATTACTCACCAAACCTTTATACTCACCAAACCTTTACACTCACCAAACCTTTATACTCACCAAACCTTTTACTCACCAAACCTTTACTCACCAAACCTTTATACTCAC
>NW_027211048.1:0-52500 GCF_029030835.1 Brachyistius frenatus
GTGTGTTTTATTTGTTTGGGGGTGTGTTGGGTGTTCTATTTGTGTTGGTGTGTTTTTTTGGGGTTTTTCTATTTGTGTTGGGGTTCTATTTTGTTGGGGTTTTTTTGGTTTTGTGTTGGTGTGTTCTATTTTGTTGGTGTGTTCTATTTGGGGTTGGTGTTTTTTGTTTTTTTGGTTTTGTTCTTTTTGGGGTTGGGTGTTCTATTTGTGTTGGTTTGTGTTGGCGTGTTCCCCCTTTTTGTTGGTGTGTTCTATTTGTTTTTTGGTTGGGGGTTTTTTATTTGTGTTTGGGGGTGTGTTCTATTTGTGTTGGGTGTGTTGGGTGTTCTTTTTTGTGTTGGTGTGTGTTTGGTTGTTCCATTTGTGTTGGTGTGTTTTTTTTGTTGGGGTTTGGGTGTTTTATTTGTGTTGGGGTGTTCCATTTGTGTTGGTGTTTTTGGCTCTTTTTGCTGGTGGTTTCCATCTGGGGGGGTTGGGGTTTTCCCTTGGCCCGGGCCCACCCCCCGGGGGGCCGGCCCCCGGGGGGGTTTCCACCCGGGGGGGTCCCCTCTTGGCGGGGGCCGTGCCGGGGCCCGGTTCCATCTTGGCCCCCGGGCCCACCTTGGGGCCGGCGTCCCCGCCCCTCCCATCTGGGGCTGGGGTGCCCCTGGGGCGGTCCCATCTGGTCTGGGCGTTCCCCCTCTGGCCGGGCGGCCGGGCCCTTCCCCTCTTTTGGTGGCCCCGGGTTCGTCCCACCTTGGCGCTGGCCGGGTCCCCCCTTCCCGGGCCCCCCCCGGTGCGCTGGCGCGTTCCATCTTTTGGGTGGCGCGTTCCAACTCCCGGGCCGGGCGTCCCCACCTTTTGGGCCGGGGGTTTCCCCCTTTCGCCGGTGCGCCGCGTCCCCCCCCGGGGTGGCGGTCCCAAACTTGGCGGGCCGCGCGGCCCAAACCCCCCTGGGGGCCCCGGCCCCGTCCCATCTTTCGCCGGGCGTCCCTCCCCCTTGGGGCTGGCGGCGCCGGTGGGCCTTTTTCCCGCGCCCGGGGGGCGTCCCATCTTGGCCGGGGTGGCGCGTCCCATCTTTTGGCCCGGGGGCGTCCCATCTTGCGCCGGTGCGCCGGGGTCCCCATCTGGCCTTTGGTGGGGTCCCATCCAGGGGGGCGCATTCCTTGGCCCCGGCCCCCATCTTTCGTCGGGCCCTTTTTCCCCGGTTTGGGGCGTTTCCATTGGGCCGGGCGCGGGCCCCTCTTTCGCCGGTGGGCTTTGGCGGTCCCACTGGGGGCGTCCCATCTTTCGCCGGCGGCCCGGGCGTCCCATCTTTTGGGCCGGGCGTCCCATCTTTCCGGGCCGCGCCGGGCGTCCCATCTTTCGGCGCGCCGGGGGCGTTCCCCTCTGCGCCGGGGTCCATCCCGGCCGGCGCACTTGGCCCGTCCACCCGGGGGGCCGCCCGTCCCCTCGGGGCGCATTTTTAACGCCCATCTGGCCACGCCCTTTCGCCGCGTCCCCCTCTGGCGGGGCCGGGGGTACTTGTGCTGGCGTGCGCGGCACGTTCCCCTGGGGGCCTGTTCCCCCGGCCGATCTCCCCGGGGCGTCCCCTTTTGGCGGCGCGTCCCCCCGGGCGGGCGCGGCGCGCCCCTCTGGCGGCGCGTTCCATTTTGGGGGCGCGCCCCGCGCGTCCCATTTTCGCCGGGCGTCCCATCTTTCGCCCGGTGCGGGGCGGGGCCCTCTCCGGGGCGCTGGCGCGTCCCCTCCCCCCCCCCCCGGGGTTCTTTTTGGGGCCCCTTTGGGGGGGGGGTCCCATTGGGGTGGGCCGGGGTTCCTAGGGGGGTCCCATTTTTTTGGGGGGGGTTCCCCCCTTTTTTTGGGTTTTTAAAGGGGGTTCCCCCCTTTTTGGTTGGGGTTCCCAAATTTTTGGGGGGTTCCCCCCTTTTTTGGGGTCCATTTTACAGTTCCCCCCTTTTTGGAGCCGGGTTTTATTTGGGGGTCCATTTTGCCCCGTTCCCCCCTTTTTGGAGCCCGGGTTTTTTGTGTTGGTGTGTTCTATTTGTGTTGGTGTGTTCTATTTGTGTTGGTGTGTGTTGGTATGTTCTTTTTGTGTTGGCGTGTTCTATTTGTGTTGGTTTGTGTTGGCGTGTTCTATTTGTGTTGGTGTGTTCTATTTGTGTTGGTGTGTTCTATTTGTGTTGGCGTGTTCTATTTGTGTTGGTGTGTGTTGGTGTGTTTTATTTGTGTTGGTGTGTGTTGGCGTGTTCTATTTGTGTTGGTGTGTTCTATTTGTGTTGGTGTGTTCTATTTGTGTTGGTGTGTTCTATTTGTGTTGGTGTGTTCTATTTGAATTGGTGTGTGTTGGTGTGTTCTATTTGTGTTGGTGTGTTCTATTTGTGTTGGTGTATTTTAGCATGTTCTATTTGTGTTAGCGTGTTCTATTTGTGTTGGTGTGTTCTATTTGTGTTGGTTTGTGTTGGCGTGTTCTATTTGTGTTGGTGTGTTCTATTTGTATTGGTGTGTGTTGGTGTGTTCTATTTGTGTTGGTGTGTGTTGGTGTGTTCTATTTGTGTTGGTGTGTTCTATTTGTGTTGGTGTGTGTTGGTGTGTTCTATTTGTGTTGGTGTGTGTTGGTGTGTTCTATTTGTGTTGGTGTGTTCTATTTGTGTTTTGTGTTGGTGTGTGTGTTGTGTTGTGTTCTATTTGTGTTGGTGTGTTCTATTTGTGTTGGTGTGTTCTATTTGTGTTGGTGTGTGTTGGTGTGTTCTATTTGTGTTGGTGTGTTCTATTTGTGTTGGTGTGTTCTATTTGTGTTGGTGTGTGTTGGTGTGTTCTATTTGTGTTGGTGTGTTCTATTTGTGTTGGTGTATTTTAGCATGTTCTATTTGTGTTAGCGTGTTCTATTTGTGTTGGTGTATTTTAGCATGTTCTATTTGTGTTAGCGTGTTCTCTTTGTGTTGGTGTGTTCTATTTGTATTGGTGTATGTTGGTGTGTTATATTTGTGTTGGTGTGTGTTGGCATGTTCTATTTGTGTTGGCGTGTTCTACTTGTGTTGATTTGTGTTGGTGTGTTCTATTTGTGTTGGTGTGTTCTATTTGTGTTGGTGTGTGTTGGTGTGTTCTATTTGTGTTGGTGTGTTCTATTTGTGTTGGTGTGTGTTGGTGTGTTCTATTTGTGTTGGTGTGTTCTATTTGTGTTGGTGTGTGTTGGTGTGTTCTATTTGTGTTGGTGTGTGTTGGTGTGTTCTATTTGTGTTGGTTTGTGTTGGTGTGTTCTATTTGTGTTGGTGTGTGTTGGTGTGTTCTATTTGTGTTGGTTTGTGTTGGTGTGTTCTATTTGTGTTGGTGTGTGTTGATGTGTTCTATTTGTGTTGGTGTGTGTTGGTGTGTTCTATTTGTGTTGGTGTGTGTTGGTGTGTTCTATTTGTGTTGGTGTGTGTTGGTGTGTTCTATTTGTGTTGGTTTGTGTTGGTGTGTTCTATTTGTGTTGGTGTGTGTTGGTGTGTTCTATTTGTGTTGGTTTGTGTTGGTGTGTTCTATTTGTGTTGGTGTGTGTTGGTGTGTTCTATTTGTGTTGGTTTGTGTTGGTGTGTTCTATTTGTGTTGGTGTGTGTTGATGTGTTCTATTTGTGTTGGTTTGTGTTGGTGTGTTCTATTTGTGTTGGTGTGTGTTGGTGTGTTCTATTTGTGTTGGTGTGTGTTGGTGTGTTCTATTTGTGTTGGTGTGTTCTATTTGTGTTGGTTTGTGTTGGTGTGTTCTATTTGTGTTGGTGTGTGTTGGTGTGTTCTATTTGTGTTGGTGTGTGTTGTGTGTTCTATTTGTGTTGGTGTGTTCTATTTGTGTTGGTGTGTGTTGGTGTGTTCTATTTGTGTTGGTGTGTTCTATTTGTGTTGGTGTGTGTTGGTGTGTTCTATTTGTGTTGGTGTGTTCTATTTGTGTTGGTGTGTGTTGGTGTGTTCTATTTGTGTTGGTGTGTTCTATTTGTGTTGGTGTGTGTTGGTGTGTTCTATTTGTGTTGGTGTGTGTTGGTGTGTTCTATTTGTGTTGGTTTGTGTTGGTGTGTTCTATTTGTGTTGGTGTGTGTTGGTGTGTTCTATTTGTGTTGGTGTGTTCTATTTGTGTTGGTGTGTGTTGGTGTGTTCTATTTGTGTTGGTGTGTTCTATTTGTGTTGGTGTGTGTTGGTGTGTTCTATTTGTGTTGGTGTGTTCTATTTGTGTTGGTGTGTGTTGGTGTGTTCTATTTGTGTTGGTGTGTGATTTTTGTGTCTTTGTTTCAGTGTGGGTCGGTGCGGAGCGGCCATATTGTCTTTGCTGAGCCTCTGAGGCGTGTTGCTGTCATCTTGATGTGGTAAGGCCTTGTAACAACACACACACACACACACACACACACACACACACACACACACACACACACACACACACACACACACACTGGCAGAGCAGGTCTGGGCTGCATCTTTTTAATTGAAGAAAGAAGAGGAGTGACGGATAATTAAAAGTAATCAATTAGTATTCACCTCGTTACTGACCAATAATAAACACACATCCAATAATACACACACAGACATGCAATAATACACACATCCAATAATAAACACACATCCAATAATACACACACAGACATGCAATAATACACACATCCAATAATACACACACACACACACACACACACACACACACACACACACACACACACACACACACACACACACACACACACACACACACACACACACACACACACACACACACACACACACATCCAATAATATACACACACATCCAATAACCCCTCCTCCCTTCCCCCCCTGTCTGTCTTGCTTCACCTTCTCCACCTGTTCCTCCCTCTGTCTGTCTCTCAGGTGATTTATTGGTTGTCAGGTTGTTCTGTGCTGCAGGGGATTCTGGGACGCCGTCAAGGTGCCCAGTGGCCAATGACAAGTGTGTGTGTGTGTGTGTGTGTGTGTGTGTGTGTGTGTGTGTGTGTGTGTGTGTGTGTGTGTGTGTGTGTGTGTGTGTGTGTGTGTGTGTGTGTGTGTGTGTGTGTGTGTGTGTGTGTGTGTGTGTGTGTGTGTGTGTGTGTGTGTTTGTGTGTGTGTGTGTTTGTGTGTGTGTGTGTGTGTGCACAATCATCTTTAGATAAATGTAACTTTAGATTGTTATTAGTTGGATTAATTAACATTTAGATGATTTTTTTTTAGCGATATGATGAACGGTAGTGACTCACCTGCAGCTACGCACCACCTGTGTGTGTGTGCGCGTGTGCGTGTGTCTGTGTGTGTGTGTGCGCGTGTGCGCGTCCATGTGTGTCTGTGCGCGTGTGCGTGTGTGTGTGTGTGCAGACCTGCTTGCTGTCCGCCATGTTGCAGGGCAGCAGCAGCACCTGTGATGCGGGGAAGGTGGTGGAGAGCGCCAGGCAGAGCTGCTGTTGGCGGATCTGCTGTCCGTGCGTGTAAATCCACTCCTGCAGGACACAAACTGTCAGTCAGCGTTTATCTTCTCTTTCTTTAAACCGTTGTTTTGTTTTGACATTCCCGAGGACGTCTTTGGTCCTACACAAGATAAGAAGTCAGGAAGATGAAGAATTCAGGGCAAAGACACAAAGAGGTGAACACATTCAGTTTGGTCCCATTTAGTGGTGAAAATACAACACGGCGCCAAAGTATGTGGACAGCTGAGCATTGCAGCTGAACGTGACCGATGAACGTGTCCGTCCTCCACCAGCAGCATCAACCTGCTGCTCTGCGTTCAGCTCCTTCTGCAGACTGCAGGGATTCGGTCCCATTCAGGAGCATCAGGGATGTCTCTGTGTTTTATCTGCAATATCTGACCGCCGCCGGTTTATTTCACCGTGTGATTGATTTATTGAGCTGCAGCTCAGAGAATGACACCGGAGGTTAATTGGTCCTGTAGCTCAATATCTTCTCTGCTGGAGCCTCCACGGTTCACAACACAGCAAACTCACAGCAGACAACAAGGACCTGCTCATCAGCTCCACATCTGGTTCATACAGGATTTCAATCTGCTCTCTTATACCATCAATCTTACACCCTCATCAATATTTTGTTTTATATGATCTCATCCCACATTTGTATTTAATTCATATTTAGATGTATTTATTTTGCATTTTCTAGCTAAAACGTTTTATGCAAACGGCACTGTGGGGTTGTGCACAAGTTCACAATGAGAATCGTTCTCTCTGTAATGTAATGAATCTGTGTGTATGATGAACCGTAGTGTAGTGATGAGTGTCTGGCCATCATCAGACTCCTTACAGGTAAACACCTCCTAGTTTACAGGAAAACACCTCCTAGTTTACATGTAAACACCTTCTAGTTTACATGTAAACACCTCCTGGTTTACATGTAAACACCTCATGGTTTACAGGTAAACACCTCCTGGTTTACAGGTAAACACCTTCTAGTTTACATGTAAACACCTCCTAGTTTACATGTAAATACCTCCTAGTTTACAGGAAAACACCTCCTAGTTTACAGGTAAACACCTCTCAGTTTACAGGTAAATACCTCCTAGTTTACATGTAAACACCTCTTGGTTTACATGTAAACACCTCCTGGTTTACAGGTAAACACCTCCTAGTTTACAGGAAAACACCTCCTAGTTTACATGTAAACACCTTCTAGTTTACATGTAAACACCTCCTGGTTTACAGGTAAACACCTTCTAGTTTACAGGTAAACACCTCCTAGTTTACAGGAAAACACCTCCTAGTTTACATGTAAACACCTTCTAGTTTACATGTAAACACCTCCTGGTTTACATGTAAACACCTCATGGTTTACATGTAAACACCTCCTGGTTTACATGTAAACACCTCATGGTTTACAGGTAAACACCTCCTGGTTTACAGGTAAACACCTTCTAGTTTACATGTAAACACCTCCTAGTTTACATGTAAATACCTCTTAGTTTACAGGAAAACACCTCCTAGTTTACAGGTAAACACCTCTCAGTTTACAGGTAAATACCTCCTAGTTTACATGTAAACACCTCTTGGTTTACATGTAAACACCTCCTGGTTTACAGGTAAACACCTCCTGGTTTACAGGTAAACACCTTCTAGTTTACATGTAAACACCTTCTAGTTTACATGTAAACACCTCCTGGTTTACAGGTAAACACCTTCTAGTTTACAGGTAAAAACCTCCTGGTTTACAGGTAAACACCTCCTAGTTTACATGTAAACACCTCCTAGTTTACAGGTAAAACCTCCTGGTTTACAGATAAACACCTCCTAGTTTACAGGTAAAAACCTCCTGGTTTACAGGTACAGGTACTCTACAACTCTACAGATCTAATTCTTCTCTCTAAAAAGGAGTTTATTTACAACCTGGATGAACAGGTGAGTTTCAACCATCTTCATCTCTAAACAGACTTCAATCCTCAGACAGACAGCTGTCAGTACAGGTAGGAAGGTTTACACACCTGAAACCACCTGGTTAAAGATCAACCTCTTCACACACATCAGCCATAAACGTGAGACCCTGAGTTCCCAGAAGGTTGTTCAACGATACTTCAGCTCCTGAAACTGGACATTCGTGGTGTAAAGACGTGTTTCAGTGATGAGCGGTTGGAGGGAGACTGCAGACAGTCAGGACGGAAAAACACAATCTTCCTTTCATGTGCTTTTAATTAGATCGGCTGTGGATGTTCACCAACCTCGAGGGAAAACTGCTTTTTCACTTTTCAAACTGACAGAATGAAATTCATTAAGTTCAGAAACCTTCCCACCTGGGAGCCGCCAGCTCCAACCCGACTTCAGAACATGAACCAACAGGGACGGAGCGCTTCCTTCAGGGCTCCACTGATAACAGACTCTCACCTCCCTGTGGTTTCCTCAAGAGTTCAGGGATTTGAACCAGCAACCTTCCAGACATACGTGGCCGCTCCAGCCTTCAGCTCTCTGCACCAATCACAGCCTCCTCACACTAAACACGCAATATAACAATTCAACTGGTATTAATTACAGTACACACACACACACACACACACACACACACACACACACACACACACACACACACACACACACACACACACACACACACACACACACACACACACACACACACACACACACACACAGACGCACATACACACACACGCTCACAGACACACACATACACACCCTTATTGTACATTGACATGATGCTCCGAACCAGAAACACACCTTCTCCAACCTGATTATTGTCTCACGTCTGTACGTACGTACCTTTACTGAAGACCCTCGGAAGGAGACGCAGAGGTGAATGGAGGTGAATGGAGGTGAATGAAGGTGAATGAAGGTGAATGAAGGTGAGCGGAGGTGAATGGAGGTGAGCGGAGGTGAATGGAGGTGAGCGGAGGTGAATGGAGGTGAAGCAGTTCCTCCATTTAAATCTGTTTGTCTGTTTGTTTCCCGGCTCATCGCTGCACATTCACTCATTCAGTCACAGTCAGGTAACAAACAGGAAGTCTCTGGCTTCATATTTCAGCAGCTTTCAGATGGTCCAGATGATATGAAGTGAATCAGCAGACAGATGTTGATGATGTTAAGGTGGAGCTTAAAGATCTAAACACACTTTGTTATCTCCATTCATAAAATCTTTAAGTGTGAATTGTATACATTGAATATGTCGGCAGGTCTGTTATGAAAAAAATAAAATAACCTCAATAAGACAACTTGTTAGAATAAAATATACAATAATGAAATAAGAATCTTTGATCATGTGTTTTCATTTTGGTTATAATTAGTATTTTTAAATAATCTGACATGAAAGATGACTATAATCTGAGTATCATTATAATCCTAAATACTGGTTTTATCATGTGAGAACTGAAGGATGCAGCTGGCTGATCCGCTGAGCTCAGTTCATGAAGATGTTTAAATGCTTCTAATAAAACAGTATTGATGTTCCCCTGTAAAACCATGAGATCTTCAGCTGTCCTCCGCTGATCCTCCGTATCTAACGGTCCTCCCTGCGTCTCTGAGTCCTGACTGACGTACCTGATTGATGGCCACGCCCTCCTTTCCGCTGCAGGGAGCTAACGTGAGGACGGGCGTCTCTTGTCCGTCCAACCTCCGCGACTCCAGACAGTTCTGTCTCTGTCGGACCGCCCCGGACCGCGACTCTGAGTCGTCTGGAACCCTGATGAGGAACAAAACTTCCTTTAGATGTATTTTACATCAGATTGTAGGAATGTGGAAACAACACACCGAGTACAGAAGCAGAACGACAGCGTGAGGCGCCTCATGTCTGAAGACACTGAAAGAAGGACAAGGAGCCTCCTGGTCCTGGTTGTCATGGACACAAACATGACCACCAAAATCTAATCAGCTCTTCCTGGAGTCACCACAAGATGAGGAGAACCGGAGGATGGATCAGACCACTGGTCCTCCTCAGCTAACAGGAATAATAAGAGAGAGTGTTTAATAGCTGGAGTGAACTGAGTCTCTACTATCTAAGAACAAATCCATCCAACTGTGAGGCCGCAGGAGACTCGTCATCTCAGCAGGTCTCATTAACCACTTATAGATATTAATCTGACACTCATTTATCAGCGGCTGAAAAATGACGCGTTGCACCTTTAAGAAATCCGCTGAAGGCCACGATTCTCCGAACTCATTACTCAGAAAGTTTCGTCCTCTCTGATAAACTTCTGGTTAATTTCTCGGCTGCGGTGAAATTGTGGGGCTTAAACCCTGCAGCATTAATTCAATCTGCTATCTGTGTTTTAACGAGCCGTTAAAGGTTCTCCTGCCTCTGAAGGGTCAGATCGCTCCTCCTCCTCATTCTGGGGGATTAACACCAGCCTCAGTGATGGAGGGCTCTGTTAGTGTGTGTGTGTGTGTGTGTGTGTGTGTGTGTGTGTGTGTGTGTGTGTGTGTGTGTGTGTGTGTGTGTGTGTGTGTGTGTGTGTGTGTGTGTGTGTGTGTGTTGCGTGAGTGTGTTGAACTGAGTGTGTTGATCTGAGTGTGTTGAACTGAGTGTGTTGAACTGAGTGTGTTGAACTGAGTGTGTGTTGAACTGAGTGTGTTGATCTGAGTGTGTTGATCTGAGTGTGTTGATCTGAGTGTGTTGAACTGAGTGTGTTGAACTGAGTGTGTTGATCTGAGTGTGTTGAACTGAGTGTGTTGATCTGAGTGTGTGTTGAACTGAGTGTGTGTTGAACTGAGTGTGTTGAACTGAGTGTGTTGAACTGAGTGTGTTGAACTGAGTGTGTGTTGAACTGAGTGTGTTGATCTGAGTGTGTTGAACTGAGTGTGTTGAACTGAGTGTGTTGATCTGAGTGTGTTGAACTGAGTGTGTGTTGAACTGAGTGTGTTGAACTGAGTGTGTTGAACTGAGTGTGTTGAACTGAGTGTGTGTTGAACTGAGTGTGTTGAACTGAGTGTGTTGATCTGAGTGTGTTGAACTGAGTGTGTTGAACTGAGTGTGTTGAACTGAGTGTGTTGAACTGAGTGTGTGTTGAACTGAGTGTGTGTTGAACTGAGTGTGTTGAACTGAGTGTGTGTTGAACTGAGTGTGTTGAACTGAGTGTGTTGAACTGAGTGTGTGTTGAACTGAGTGTGTGTTGAACTGAGTGTGTGTTGAACTGAGTGTGTGTTGAACTGAGTGTGTTGAACTGAGTGTGTGTTGAACTGAGTGTGTTGAACTGAGTGTGTTGAACTGAGTGTGTTGAACTGAGTGTGTGTTGAACTGAGTGTGTTGAACTGAGTGTGTGTTGAACTGAGTGTGTGTGAGTGTGTTGAGTGTGTTGAACTGAGTGTGTGTTGAACTGAGTGTGTTGAACTGAGTGTGTGTTGAACTGAGTGTGTGTTGAACTGAGTGTGTGTTGAACTGAGTGTGTGTTGAACTGAGTGTGTGTTGAACTGAGTGTGTGTTGAACTGAGTGTGTTGAACTGAGTGTGTGTTGAACTGAGTGTGTTGAACTGAGTGTGTTGATCTGAGTGTGTTGATCTATGTGTGTTGAACTGAGTGTGTTGATCTGAGTGTGTGTTGAACTGAGTGTGTTGATCTGTATGTGTTGAACTGAGTGTGTTGAACTGAGTGTGTTGATCTGAGTGTGTTGATCTGAGTGTGTTGAACTGAGTGTGTTGATCTGTGTGTGTTGAACTGAGTGTGTGTTGAACTGAGTGTGTGTTGAACTGAGTGTGTTGAACTGAGTGTGTGTTGAACTGAGTGTGTTGATCTGAGTGTGTTGATCTGAGTGTGTTGATCTGAGTGTGTTGATCTGAGTGTGTTGAACCGAGTGTGTTGATCTGAGTGTGTTGAACTGAGTGTGTTGAACTGAGTGTGTTGATCTGAGTGTGTTGAACTGAGTGTGTTGAACTGAGTGTGTGTTGAACTGAGTGTGTGTTGAACTGAGTGTGTTGAACTGAGTGTGTGTTGAACTGAGTGTGTTGAACTGAGCGTGTTGATCTGAGTGTGTTGAACTGAGTGTGTTGAACTGAGTGTGTTAAACTGAGTGTGTGTTGAACTGAGTGTGTGTTGAACTGAGTGTGTTGAACTGAGTGTGTGTTGAACTGAGTGTTTTTTGAAGTGTGTGTGAGAAAAGAAGTGTTTAAATGACAGCGTTTGTGTAACCTGAAGGTTTCTGTGTCAACAGGTGTGTGTATGTGTGTGTTGTATGTATATGAAAGGGATTAATGTGTGACTGTGTGTAGGTGGGAGTGTGTGTGTTTGTGTGTGTTGTGTGAGTGTGAGGAACCAGGACCGCTGGGAGCTCAGCCAATCAGGACGGAGAGATTTGACACAGGAGGTGAATGAGGTTTTTTAGAAGGTGTTTTCTCACTGCGACCTTTGACCTACTTTATTTTAAATAGCCAAACACAGCTCAGCCATGCTACGTGCATCTCCAGCCTGTCTGACCTGTGATTGGAAGTTATTTTGCTGCTTTCATAAAGCTGCAGTCACACAGTGAAGAGAATAATTCCTGCAGAGCGACTTCATAAAAGATGTGAATGTGCATCAATATATTGATCAATTCAATATTGAATGTGAGCAGCTGTAGTCACTCAGTTTGAAGATAAGAGACCAATTGAAGCAGAATATTCTGTGAAATCCTGATTTATAATCCTTAATAATGTTCATCTGACGAACCTGATGGTGCCTCATCTTTCACAATATACAGCCTCAGTTTATTTATTATTTGGGGCTTCATGTTATAGAGAAGGTTGATTTCTCAGAGCTGACAAAGCAGAGCCTCAGATGTGTGTACAGTTTATTTATAACTGTGTACAGTTTATATATAACTGTGTACAGTTTGTGTGTGTGTGTGTGTGTGTGTGTGTGTGTGTGTGTGTGTGTGTGTGTGTGTGTGTGTGTGTGTGTGTGTGTGTGTGTGTGTGTGAAGTAAACTTTATGTAAGATCAGCAACATTCTCCTTTACAAGCAAAATAAACAAACACACAAACGTAAAAAAAAGAAATAATCTTATTTTATAAGACGCTTTTATATGGCACAGTCAGCACAAGCTTTCCCTGGACTGACTGATAACACACACACACACACACACACACACACACACACACACACACACACACACACACACACACACACACACACACACACACACACACACACACACACACACACACACACACACACACACTTACTTGAGTTCTGGGTAGACGTTGTCCAAGTACCACTTGAAGGATTTGCACTTGAGCTTCTTGCGAAGTTCCACTCTGCCTCGGATACTGGTGACACACACACACACACACACACACACACACACACACACACACACACACACACACACACACACACACACACACACACACACACACACACACACACACACACACACACACACACACACAGAAACAGACGCACACACACACACACAGAAACAGACGCACGCACGCACGCACACAGAGAGAAGAAGTCATACGGGAACAGAATTAACAGAGATAATAAAACCGAATGTACAGCCTGGATAAATAAATGAATAATGGAGGTGTGTGATGTGGAGATGCAGGTAAAACCTTCAAGATGATTAAATGTCAGTGTTTACACGTGTCAGACAGATAATCACTGACATTTCAGACGGTTTAAAATTATTATAATAGTACTATAATAACATAATGTTAATATTAATGAGATGGACACTGAGCTACATGCAGAAAGTAACCGTGACTAAACTTGATGCAACTTTAAAGTGGATTTTCTTCATCACAGACGAGGAAAGATCAAGCTATGCAGGAGTGTGTGTGTGTGTGTGTGTGTGTGTGTGTGTGTGTGTGTGTGTGTGTGTGTGTGTGTGTTTGTGTGTGTGTGTGTTTGTGTGTGTGTTTGTGTGTGAGAGTGTGTGTGTGAGAGTGTTTGTGTATGTGTGCGAGAGAGTGTTTGTGAGTGTGTGTGTGAGTGTGTGTGTGTGTGTGTGTGTGTGTGTGTGTGTGTGTGTGTGTGTGTGTGTGTGTGTGTGTGTGTGTGTGAGAGAGTGTTTGTGTGTGTTTGTGAGTGTTTGTGAGAGTGTGTGTGTGAGAGTGTTTGTGAGTGTGTGTGAGAGTGTGTGTGTGAGTGTTTGTGAGTGTGTGAGAGAGTGTGTGTGTGAGAGAGTGTTTATGTATGTGTGCGTGTGTGTTCTTACTCTCCATAGGATTTGCCTCGTGCTGCGGGACGTGCGGAGTAGTAAAAGAGGCGGAAGTCGTCCATCCACACCTCAGCTGTACGACGTGTGTTCCTGTCATCACACACACGCATGAAAATATGAACATCCATGAGACGTGTTGCAGGAAACATGTAATCAGAGAACAAACGATAACATGCGGTTCTGAAAAAGGTTCAATTTATTTTGTTCTGATGTTACATTTTCATAGGAGAGTTTTTAAGGGAGAGTTTTTATGGGAGAGTTTTTAAAGGAGAGTCTTTTCATGTATCTACTAAAGAACAACAACCTAATCAAATCGAGGTGTTTTTCTGTGTTTGTATTACAGAGCTGCGTTGTTCCTGGTCCATAAAGGACCTCCAGATCCAGAACCGCGTTGTTCCTGGTCCATAAAGGACCTCCAGATCCAGAACCGCGTTGTTCCTGGTCCATAAAGGACCTCCAGATCCTCACATACACACACACATACTGTACATACACACATACACAGGCCTCGGCGACGGATGGAAACGACGTCATCTTTGAAATCAAATTATGAATCAGCCCTTTTTATCGAGGTTTATTTATTGATAATCCGGCCGGCGGAGCAGAAGCTTTCCGCTAATTAACGGAGAGAAACAGGCGAGCAGACAACAGCAGCTTTGTTTGGGAGAATCACAAACATCAGGCCATCGAGATGCCGACGAAAGGCAGCATCTTCCGCACTGAACAGATGTTGCCTCTGCAACGGCCAACAGGGAGTGAGATGAGCGGCGTGGATTATCTGGAGGACACCAGACGGTACTGGTTCTGGAACACAAGCCTCCATCTCTTCAGTGGCCCATTAAGACTCAATGGGAACTCAACTCCCAACTCTGACAGTGTTAATGCCTTGCTCACATGCTGAGGTTTATGAGTTACAGGACTATTGAAGGAATAACGAGCAGATAACTCATCAGTTTGTGGCTCTGTGTGGATCTTAGGAGGTATTTTGTGATAAAACGATGCAGTTTAGATTTCAGTAAACTCGGTCTCCTCGTCTTCTCCTCATCTCCAGTGTTTCCATGGGTTCATTACAGACCCAGTAAGAGCCTTTCAGTGGATATTCACTCACTAAAGGACAATTAAAAAGAGCTTTTAATGTTCAGAAATAAATTAAGTTTCTCTTTAGACTTCAGACTCCCAGTCATACAGTTTAAAGTTCTTATTTCTTATGATATAACACTGTGAGGAATACACACTGTGGACTGAGTTCTGTAATCTGAATAGAAGCATAATCCTTATTGTAGCCCTGATTCATCTATTTATACCCGATCAATTCACATGCAGTCTGAGCACATTAGCCCTGTTAATGGATTATTGGACTGCCTGTAAACATCTCTCTGTTTGAACTGTGTGAAAGGAACAGAGCAGAATACAGTTTATGCTAATAGGATAATATTGTTGTCGCAGCTCAAAGGCTCCCAGGCAGATGTAAATCCACTCTAACAATGACACACAGCTCAGAGAGGAGAGCACTGCTTCCTGTGTCGTCGGGGAAACCGTGATTCAGAGAGCAGGAACGTTGCTGGGATTATTAATTAGAAGGTACTATATCATTATTATATTTACAGAAAAGTCAGACAAGTAGAAACTCATTCAGGCTCTAATATGAAACACTGTAACATCATTATAAACTCATTCAGACTCTAATATGAAACACTGTAACATCATTATAAACTCATTCAGACTCTAATATGAAACACTGTAACATCAATAGAAACTCATTCAAACTCTAATATGAAACACTGTAACATCAATAGAAACTCATTCAGACTCTAATATGAAACACTGTAACATCAATAGAAACTCATTCAAACTCTAATATGAAACACTGTAACATCAATAGAAACTCATTCAGACTCTAATATGAAACACAGTAACATCAATAGAAACTCATTCAGACTAATATGAAACACAGTAACATCAATAGAAACTCATTCAAACTCTAATATGAAACACTGTAACATCAATAGAAACTCATTCAGACTCTAATATGAAACACTGTAACATCAATAGAAACTCATTCAAACTCTAATATGAAACACAGTAACATCAATAGAAACTCATTCAGACTCTAATATGAAACACTGTAACATCAATAGAAACTCATTCAAACTCTAATATGAAACACTGTAACATCAATAGAAACTCATTCAAACTCTAATATGAAACACTGTAACATCAATAGAAACTCATTCAAACTCTAATATGAAACACTGTAACATCAATAGAAACTCATTCAAACTCTAATATGAAACACTGTAACATCAATAGAAACTCATTCAGACTCTAATATGAAACACTGTAACATCAATAGAAACTCATTCAAACTCTAATATGAAACACTGTAACATCAATAGAAACTCATTCAGACTCTAATATGAAACACAGTAACATCAATAGAAACTCATTCAGACTAATATGAAACACAGTAACATCAATATAAAGTCATTCAAACTCTAATATGAAACACTGTAACATCAATAGAAACTCATTCAGACTAATATGAAACACTAACATCAATATAAACTCATTCAGACTCTAATATGAAACACTGTAACATCAATAGAAACTCATTCAGACTCTAACATATAATAATAGCTTACTTGATGTACGTGTTGGCGTTGCCCTCAGGAAATGCATACGGGTGTTTCTTCCTGAACACATGACCGACTCTGCTGCAGGGAAGAATCTCCAGACTGCCGCCACACTGCCACACCCGGAACGAGATCTCTGCACACACACACACACACACACACACACACACACACACACACACACACACACACACACACACACACACACACACACACACACACACACACACACACACACACACACACACACGAACATGAACACCTCTGAATTTCGTGCATATTCGTACTTGTAAGTGTCATATTTTACATATTTCACAACATATTATTTTGTAGTTTGATAAAAACATACCTGATATAAAATGTAAAAAAATGTTTTCCTTAAAACATTGAAGGCTCAATGAAGTTTACTCTTGAAATCAGTAGACAGTATAATATTACATATAATGTAATATTTTTATATTTAATTACTGTAAGCAGCCTAGTCACAGAGTGACGATGAACTTCACCATTGGTTGGCAGAATGCTGGGACTTCCTGTATCCATTTCAAATTAAAAGCTTTCCTTTCAAATTAAAAGCCCTGTATTTATTCATACATCGTTAAAAGCAAGCAAGTGAATCTGTCAGGATCCCTGTCTGACCCTGTGTTCTGACCTTTGTTTCCCCAGACCTCCTCTCCTCATGTGTGCTGTCATTCCTCTGTGTATTTGTTGTGTTTGCCATGTGCTTTGTGTTTTGTTCTGTCCTCCTCATCACGCCTCCAGTCGCCTCCCATGGCCACGCCCCTCATCATTGAGCAGCTGCTACAAATCCAGCTGATCACCACCTGCAGGTTGACACACCGGTTCTTCATCACACTAATCACCTCCCGACACTATATCAACTTTGGTCCTACAGTCCTGAGGTGTCGGTCCATGCTGTCAGCTACGTCCACTCACCCGCAACCTGTCGCCAGTGCTACCAGTCATCTGTCCCTGTCCCGTTCTGTCGACTTGCCGTGGACTACCACACACTTCATCCTGCCTTCTACCCTGCGTCGGACCTCGGGAGACCACACAGTGAACCTGCTCCTAGTCCTCGTTAGGACTCCTGCCTGCCAAACTGGAGTTTGTGTCTGCGTTTGTGTCCAGTCCTGCCCCACCTCAAAACAGAAAAGTCTTTAAGCTTTATCGAAATAGCCGTATAGTTAAATGTTATCACTGTGCCAAAATAATTTCATTGATCAATCAATCAATCTTTATTATTACTCTTTGGTTGATCTTTGGTCCAGGTAAAAGACAAAACAACCCTAAAGAATGAACCCTATCCAGGTAGAGAGATTTATAAAAACAGAAAGTTACTACAGCTTGGAATGAGAATATTTTTGGATAACAAATATTTTCAGACCAGTACACACCTACAATAACACCCACAACTCACAACAGGATTCTATATGGATAAATTCTGTATATATTTCTTTTACTTTTTACCAAGCAGCATTGCAAAGTATAATTTATGACAAATGACTGCTTCTGTCAGCTTTACTCTTCTGAATACAAAATGTTTTTATTCTTGAAACACGTTTTTGTTTATTATTCAAACAGATGACAAACGGCCCAGGTTTGTCATTATAGAAGTATTTTTGTTGATGGGTAAGTCTATATTTTATGCTTTTATTTTGAAGGACATTGTGATGTTCAGCTCTTCAAAGGTTTGCTACATAAAACTCTGTTTTCAGTTCTCTATCCTGCGTGATGACGGCTAAGTGGGCCAAACCTCGCTGAATATTTGATGACCCCGACAGACTGATTTGTTATTTTGATTTAGTGTGTGTGTGTGTGTGTGTGTTCTTCCATTGATCTGACAACAGCAGCAGAGCCGCAATCAGCAAACTGACTCCTACACATTACAGCATAAATATATCTATGTATGTAGCAGTATAGTATATAGTATAATACAGTAGTATTATATAGAGGGTTCTCAACTTACGAACATTCGAGTTACGAACATTCGTAGATACGAACAACCGCTGACGGATGTCCATAAATGTTCGTAAAATGCCGTATTGCGTTCGCAAGTTCGTATTTTGTACAGCGCGCCTCATCCGACTGATTCCCCTTTCTGCCGCAACCCACGCCGAGCAGCACCGGCTCATCTCCAACACTACGTTCGTTGCTCCAACACTCACTTCATTGTTGTGTTCATCTTAGTTCGTACCATCTTGGATACTTTACCGTTTCTCATATATTTATCACCCGTTTCTCACGTGTTTATCATGCCTAAGAAAGCAAATGCTAGTGGTAGTGGTAGTGGCAAAAAGCGTAAGGCAAGTGATGATAGTGGTAGTGGTAAGAAACGCCAGGCAATAACCATGGAAACGAAGGTTGCCATTATCAAAAAGTTGGACAGCGGTGAGAAGATGGCTAATCCTCTGCAATGCCTTCGTCAGCACCTGACTCCCCAGCAATGCCGTCCACCTCAGCAGTCTTAGAGGAATCAATCGAAGATATCTCCACTGAAGACGTCTCCACCGCAATTTCCACCGAAGATATCTTCAATGAACTCGCCACTGAAGATGTCTCCACCGCAATTTCCAGCGACGATCTCTCCGATGACAACTCTGCCTCTCACCAACAATAACTCCTTCCTCTTCCTCCTCATCTTCCTCCTCCTCCAACTTCTACGTATACGCATCGACTTCGCTCTAAAGGTAAGTTACAGTAATCATTTTTTATGTGTTGTTATTATGTACTCTAATTATTTCTGGTAAGTCTTAGGGAATAGTAATGAATAGTAATGGCATTTAAATGACCTCAAATGGCAATTATAGGTTGAAATTTAATATATAACGACTTACGAACAATTCAGCTTACGAACAGCTGTTTGGAACGCATTGTGTTCGTAGGTTGAGAATCTGCTGTATAGCAGTATAGAGTATATAGTAGAATAGTATATAGTGGTATTATATATAGCAGTATAGTGTATATAGTAGAATAGTATATAGTAGTATTGTATATAGTAGAATAGTATATAGCAGTATAGTATATAGTAGTATTGTACATAGTAGAATAGTATATAGTAGTATTATATATAATAGTATAGTATAAAGTAGTATTATATTTAGTAGTATAGTATATGGCAGTATTATACTGTATATAGTAGTATAGGATAAAGTAGTATTGTATATAGTAGTATTATACGTAGTATAAATCATCAGAAACCTTTGGTCAGTAATTTGATTGTTTTTTAGATGAACTGTTATTGTTCAGATTTGTCTTCATGTGTCAGTCTGTCCCAGTTTAACTGGTGCACCACTGCTGCTGTAATAATGATGAAAACATAGTGGGGAGCAGCAGATCAATAACAGCTCTCAGAACAGTTTGCGTCATTGATGTTAAATGGTGTAATCATGTGTTATTTAAAAAATAAACTTTATTTAGGTAAACTGTAAAAATAAAACAGGAGAAATGGGAGGAGAGTTTGTTCAACATATATAAATCTATAAAACTAAGAAAATCAAAAGGGGATAAAAATGTAACTCTTATCTCAACACCGTGACTGCTTTTATTCTTTAAAGGCCAAATACTGTAAGAACTCAGATGTCTGTTAGTTCTTTCATCATAAAGTCGGTGTCGGGCAGATAAATACTGTGAAGGTGTCAGAAGGATCAGTCCATACAGCTCTAACCCAGAAACGAGTTGCCTAGACTTCTATAAAGACATTACGTAAAAAAAAAAACCTCTATATAACTCCACCCTCTGCCCCGCCCTCTGCCACGCCCACAGACTGTACAGACCACTGTTGTTACATACAGCCTTTCAAATGAAAGTAATTTGAGACACGAGACAAGTTAATTTCTTTTTAAATACCACAGACATTTATTCCCCTCAGGACGACTCACCGAAGTTCTCCCCGCCCCAGATGTCCATGGCGGTGTCGTATTTCCCGAGGTGGTTGAACCAGGACCTGTCAATCACAAACAGCCCTCCTGCGATGATGGGAGTCCTGACGGAGAAACACAGCAAAAAAAGATTAGAAGTAAGCCCGTCGGTTTTCAGTGACACACACAGACACGCACACAATCACAATCACAAGCACACAATCACACACACACAATCAGATGCACACACAAACACACAAACACAGGCTGAATCACAGTGTGAACAATGTGACTGAGAACCGCTGAAGGCCAACACGCGTTATCCAATACCCTCTGTTCATCTGCACGCTGTTTGTCTGAGTGTGTGTGTCTGTGAGTATATGCGTGTGTGTATGTGTGAGTGTGTGTGAGTGTGTATCTCTGTGTGTGTGTGTGAGTGTGTGTGTGTGTGTGTGTGTGTGTGTGTGTGTAGAGAAAGTGAGGAAATTAAATAGCATAAAATAAGTTGGAGAATAAATGAAGAAGAGGCTGGTGTATATTTATGTGTGTCTTCTATCTTTAGAGCGTGTTAGAAAGAGAACGTTTTACAGCGTGTTAGAAAGCAGATTCAGCTTTTACGTTTGAAATGAATTTAATTGTGTCATCAGTTTGTCTTTCTAGTTTACATCAGTCACTGCCTTCATCTCCTCATTTCTTAGTACTTCCTTTTCCTCTTTTCCTCCTTTTCCTCTCTTCCTCTGTTCCTCTTGTCTCTGTCTGTTTCTGTAGGAGTCAGGATGTGGACACTCCCTGCTCGACATGTGTGTATTATTATACTGTTATGTGTGTGTGTGTGTGTGTGTGTGTGTGTGTGTGTGTGTGTGTGTGTGTGTGTGCGTGTGTGTGTGTGTGTGTGTGTGTGTGTGTGTGTGTGTGTGTGTGCGTGTGTGTGTGTGTATTACTTGATTGGCAGCGTCGGGTCGGTCCGATGAGCTCTCTGTTCAGGTGACAACTGCTCCCACTTAAAATGGAGACTCCAGTCAAACCCTGAGAGAAGAAGAGAGTGGTTCAGGGACAGGTGGCATTCAGGGACAGGTGGTGTTCAGGGACAGGTGGTGTTCAGGGACAGGTGGTGTTCAGAGACAGATGGTGTTCAGGGACAGGTGGCGTTCAGGGACAGGTGGCATTCAGGGACAGGTGGCGTTCAGAGACAGGTGGCGTTCAGGGACAGGTGGTGTTCAGGGACAGGTGGCGTTCAGGGACAGGTGGTGTTCAGGGACAGGTGGTGTGCAGAGACAGATGGTGTTCAGGGACAGGTGGTGTTCAAGGAGACTGATGACAGACGAGACGAGCAATCGTGTTGTGACTTGATTTGCGTCCGTTAAGTTTCATGTGATCTCTAAATATGATGAACGACTGGTGAATTTGGGGAAAATATGTGGGTTCTGAAATGTTCAGATTTCTTTCTTAAAAGGGTCCATAAAGCCTCAGTGTTATTAATATTAATGTGTTTCCCGAAGAAACGAAGGAACAGCTGGTGCTCAGTCAGTCTCAGTTTAACATGAATCGTCTGCAGTTTCTGTATCTGGTGGATATTAGAAGGAATAAAACTAAATCAGAAAGTTAATATTCAAAAATGGTCAAGACATTTTAATGTTTCAAAGAGAAGAACAAATTCATGGAGAGAATCTCTTCCGTGTTCCTGGAGGATCCAACTTGAGTCTCAGAGCACCTCCAGAGTCATTGCCAGTCCTCCTCCATGTCCTCAAGTCCTCCCCAGCTCCGTGGTTGTCTGACTCAGTGCTCCCAGAGAGACACTATGAGAGCAGCAGAAAGGAAATGGAGAAAATCTAACCACCCTGACGACCTGCTCACTTATCAATCTCTCCCTCTTCTCTCTCCTCTCTCCCTCCTCCTCCTCCTCTCTGTCCTCCTCCTCTCTGTCCTCCTCTTCTCTCCTCTCCTCTTTCTCTGCAGCCAAAAGCTCCTTCTACCAAACCAGAATTCCATCCTCATTTTCCAACCCCAAAAAGTTATTCTCCATCTTCTCCATCTTCTCCAATCTCCTTGACCCCCCCCCCCCTCTCCTCCCTCCATCCTTCCACCAAGCCACTTTGTCAACTACTTTACTTAAAAGATAGATGACATACGCTCCTCATTTTATAATCCATCTTCTATAACTACATGTCCATCATCTTCATCTTAGGTTAGGTTAGGTTAGGTATTTAATTTATTAATCCCCGAGGGGAAATTTTTTCGCTACAGCAGCATACAGGAAGCAATAAGATAATAATAGAATAATAGAAAGCAGTAAAATAGCAGTAAAAAATATAAAATATAAAATGCACAGTATATACAGTACAGTATATATCTATATATATTATATACAAACAACCAAGAAACACAGACAACAGTGTTCTTGTTATGTGATGGATTTTGCCAGAGGTGAGTTATTGTACAGTCTTATTGCGGTCAGCAGGAATGATCTCCTGTATCTGGAATGATCTCCTGTATCAGGAATGATCTCCTGTATCTGGAATGATCTCCTGTATCTGGAATGATCTCCTGTATCTGGAATGATCTCCTGTATCAGGAATGATCTCCTGTATCAGGAATGATCTCCTGTATCTGTCCTTGTGACTGCAGCTGGAGGAGTCTTTTGGAGAACGTCCTCCTCTGTCCCTGCAGCAGGTGGAGAGGGTGGTCAGGATTATCCAATATGGATAATAGTTTGTTCAGCATCCTCCTCTCCACCACCTTTTCCAGGCTGTCCAGTTTGTAGCCGATGATGGAGCCGGCCTTCTTCACCAGTTTGTTAAGTCTGTTGGTGTCTCCGGCTCCAATGCTGCTCCCCCAGCAGACCACAGCGAAGTACAATGCACTGGCCACAACAGACTGGTAGAACATCTCAAACATCTCACTGCACACATTGAAGGATCGAAGTTTCCTCAAGAAAAACAGTCAACCCATCACCTTCTTGTAGACAGCGTTGATGTTGGTCTTCCAGTTCAGTCTGTTGTCGATGGACACACCCAGGTACTTGTACTCCTCCACCATGTCCACCTCCTCTCCCAGAACTCTCAGCGGTTGTGGAGCCGTCGTCTTCCTCCTGAAGTCGACCACCATCTCTCTGGTCTTGGCCACGTTCAGGAGCAGGTGATTTCTTCCCGCCCACTCCACAAAGTCTTCCACGACTGCCCTGTACTCCTCCTCCCATCTATCCCTTATACACTGACCACTGACTCCTCCTCCTGTCCATCCCTTATACACCGACCACTGCAGAGTCATCAGAGAACTTCTGCAGATGTCTTGACTCTGAGTTGTACTGGAAGTCAGTTGTGTAGAAGGTGAACAGGAAGGAGACAGAACAGTTCCCTGAGGAGCTCCAGTACCACTGACCACCGTATCAGACAGCACACTGCCCAGACGGACAAACTGTGGTCTGCCTGTTAGATAGTCATTGATCCAGGAGACGGTGGGCGCGTCCACCCCCACCACCACCACCCGCAGCTTCTCACTCAGTAGCAGTGGTTGGATGGTGTTGAATGCACTGGAGAAATCAAAGAAAGTGATTCTCACAGATTCACTGGTTCCATCCAGGTGAGACTGAGCTCGTTGCAGCAGGTAGATGATGGCATCGTCCACTCCCACATGAGGCTGGTACGCAAATTGCAGAGGGTCCAGTGAAGATTTCACCAGCGGCCTGAGGTGGGCCAAGACCAGCCTCTCCAGCACCTTCATCACATGAGATGTGAGGGCAACTGGTCGGTAGTCGTTGAGGCCAGATGGAGTTGTCTTCTTGGGGACTGGAACCAGGCAGGACGTCTTCCACAGCACTGGGACCTCCTCCTGCTTCAGGCTCAGGTTGAAGAGGTGTTGTAGGACCTCAGCCAGCTGGACGGCGCAGGTCTTCAGGACCCCAGGGCTGATGCCGTCAGGTCTTCAGGACCCCGGGGCCGATGCCATCAGGTCCTGCAGTCTTGCGCTGGTGGAGTCTCTCCAGCTGTCTCCTAACCTGGCCAGTCGTCACAGAGAGGGGGGGAAGGGGGTCATGGCGTTGATGGTGGAAGAGCCCTTTGAAATTGAGGACTCTGTGTCCATACAGCTCACCAGGTGGGATAGAGGGGGGAGGGGGGGAGGCAGTGGAGGTGTTTGGGAGGTGTGGTGCATGGAGGAGACAGATGAGGGCGGTGAACTAAACCTGTTGAAGAAACAGTTGAGCTGATTGTTCCTCTCCAGGTTCCCCCTGATTGTTCTGATTAAGAAGCACCTTCAGGTCCCTGGTGATCCACGGCTCTTTGTTGGGGAAGCAGTGTACTGTCCGGGATGGTACGGTGGTGTGTTCACAGAATTTGATGTATTCTGTGATACAGTCCGTCCTGCTGTTGATGTCCTCCCCATGTGGTCCACACAGCACATCCCAGTCCGTGGACTCAAAGCAGTCCTGCAGGGCGTCTTTAGCCTCCTGTGTCCACCTCCTCACAGTCCTGGTGGTTACAGGCTGCCTCTGCACCAGAGGAACATACTTGGGAGTCAGCAGGACCAGGTTGTGGTCTGATCTACCAAAGGGGGGGAGGGCAGTAGTACTGTATGCATCCATGGCATTAGCATACAGTAGGTCCAGAGTTTTATTGTTCCGGGTGGGGCAGTTAACATACTGGTGAACAGTTGGCAGTACTTTATCCGGACTGGTTAAAGTCTCCAGTAACTGCCAAAAATGCATCGGGATGCTGAGTCTGCAGTTTAGCCACAGTGGAGTAGATGGTGTCCACTGCTGCCTCTACGTCAGCTGATGGAGGAACGTACACAGCGATAACAATGGCGGACGAGAACTCCCTCGGCAAATAATACGGACGCATCCCCACGGCTAGCAGTTCAATGTCCGGGCTACAGAAACATTCCTTCACACACACGTGGTCGGGATTGCACCACCTCTCGTTCACATAGACTGCAATCCCTCCACCTTTCTTCTTGCCGCTCCGAACAACGTCTCCGTCCGCCTGAACAGTCCTGAAGCCGGGTACGGCCGCGCTGTGGTCCGGGAGATGTGAGTGCAGCCATGTCTCGGTGAAACACATGATGCTGCACTCCCGGTGTTCCCGCTGGGTCTTTACCAGCGCGCCGAGCTCGTCCGTCTTGTTGGCCAACGACCTCACATTCCCCATTAAAATCGTCGGTACCGATGGTTTGAATTTCCTCCTCTTCGCCTTCAGCTTAGCTCCAGCTCTGCAACCCCGACGTCTTCTCCGAAGTTCGTCCGGGATTTCAGGCCTCGCTCCGGGCAGCAGCAGTAGGGGCCGACTCAGCGCGATCAGCTGATCACGCGAGTAAACAATAACAATGCCCCCAACCAGAAAAGTGGAAAAATTACGGTCCATTGTCTGGCGGTTAACTTAACACACGTGAAGAAAAAATAACAACAACTCCGAAGAGAGAAGAAAGAAAGAAAAATTGTTAAAACAAAACACACTCGGGGGAGCTGCTGTAACAGGCTGCCACTAGCACGGTGCCATCTTCATCCCCTTCACTTTCCTCTTTCACCCCCCCCCCCCGTCTCCCAATCAAGTTGTTACCTTGGTAACCTCCATCCCCCCTCCCCATCCCATCTCACATTCTCCAGTCTATTGCTCCAGACCTTCTTCCTTTTCTCTCCATCTCATCAACTCTTCTCTGTCAACAGTCTGTTTCCTGAACTCTCTGAAGGAGAGAGTGAACCCTCTCCTGAAAAAAAAAAAACCCTCAACCCGTCTGAAGTAAACAACTACAGACCGTCTCTCTTCTTTCCTTTCTTTCTAAAACTCTGGAGTGAGCTATCTTTGACCAACTCTCCTCCTATCTCCACCATAATAACCTTCTTGACCACCAGTCTGGTTTCAACAGACCACTCAACAGAGACGGTCCTCCTTCTGTCTCTGAGCAGCTTCACACTGCTAGAGCAGCCTCTCTGTCCTCTGTCCTGATCCTTCTAGACCTTCTGCTGCATTGGACACAGTGAACCACCAGATCCTTCTTTCCTCCTTCAGGACCTCGGTGTCTCAGGCTCTGCTCTCTCCCTGTTCTCATCCTACCTCAACGACCTCACCTACCGGGGAACTTGGAGAGGATCTGTGTCTGAACCTTGTCCTCTCACTACTGGTGTCCCTCAAGGCTCCGTCCCAGGTCCCCTCCTCTTTTCTCTACACCGACTCTCTCGGCTCTGTCGTTCACTCGCATGTCTTTTCCTACCACAGCTATGCTGATGACACCCAACTGATCCTCTCTTTTCCACGATCTGAAACACAGGTAGGAGTATGAATCTCTGCCTGTCTGACTGACATCTCTCAGTGGATGTCCTCACACCACCTGAAAATCAACTTCCACAAGACCGAACTGCTCTTCCTTCCAGGGAAAGACTCTCCCACCCTTGACCTGACTACTACCTTCAACAACTCTGTTATCCCGACCCTGACTGCTGAGAACCTCGGAGACACTCGACAGTCAACTCTCTCTTACTGCCAACATCACTGCAACAACACGTTCCTGTAGATACATGCTGCACAACATCAGGAGAATATGTCCTCTTCTCACTCAGAAGGAGGTGAAGGTTCTGGTCCAGGTTCTGGTCCAGGTTCTGGTCCAGGCTCTGGTCCAGGCTCTGGTCCAGGTTCTGGTCATCTCATGTCTAAACTCCTCCTCCTCTACATCCAGGACATGGTCCAACCCTACACCCCAGCCCCTCCCTCCGCTCTGCTTCTACCAATCAGCTTGTTGCTCCTCACTGAGCTAAACACTCTACAAAATCACGACTGTTTGCTGTCCTGACTCCTAAATGGTAGAATGAGCTCCCCACCAACATCAGGACACCAGAAACTCTGAACATCTTCCACCACAAACTAAAAACACACCTCTTCAGACTTTACCTTGAATAGTAGAACTTTAGTATCTTAAAATAGAACTTACTGATAGAACTTTGTAGTTTGGCTTTCTGGAAGAAATTATATTTTCTTGAATCTTGTTGTTCTGGTTTTGAACCCTCATGGTTGAAATTAACTTATTGTAAGTCGCTTTGGATAAAAAGAGTCAGATAAATGAAATGTAATGTAATTGAAGAAATATTTCAGAAGTGTTTGAGAACGACAGAGAGAGCAGGTCCCTGAACTCATCATGAAGGACCTCCTCCTGCATCACAAACCCGCTGGCTCTTCTCTGGCATCAAAGGACGCCCGAAGGCCTTTTTATTTCTAGAATAAAGAAGAAAGCGTTTCCATACCTCCACGGAGATCCGCCGAGGCCGCCACGTAGGCAAACGTGTCCATGTTGATGATGTCGATGACCGGGCTCACCACACGAGTTGGGTCCTGGACACACACACAAAAACACACATTCATGCTGGCTGAAAGGAAATAAAACGCCATTCTGAAGGAAAACCAACAATAAAGAGAAAGAAAATTGTCAGAAAGAAGAATAAAAAAGAGAACGTGTTCGGACCATCAGATCCAGTAAATGATCGTTTCAGTTGCTTCGTCTGTTTATTCGTCATCCAGCAGCAATCACAGCAGAAACAGTGAAGTGACCTCTGCTCTCTTTAATTCACTTCTGATCCACATGAAGCAGAGAAACGTAGAAAACTTCCACACATCAGCAGAACGAATGAAGAGGAAGCAGAACGATTCGGGGCTGTGAGTGTTTCCATGGAGATGAGTGTTTGGATAACATGTTCATAAATAGTCTTTATGAGTTTTTATATCGTCAGATGATAATTCTACTCATGCGTTCAGTGGGTGGAACTATTGTCCTACACTATTGCGTTATTATGTTATTATGTGTTATTATATGTTATCATAAATTATTATGTTATTATATGTGTTATTATGTGTTATTATATGTGTTATTATATATGTTATTATATGTGTTATTATGTGTTATCTGTTATTATGTTATGTATTATCTGTTATCATATATTGTGTTATTATGTGTTATTATATATGTAATTATGTTATTATATGTTATTATATGTGCTATTATGTGCTATAATGTGTTATTATGTGTTATTATGTGTTATTATCTGTGCTATCATGTGTTATTATGTATGTTATTATGTGTTATTATGTGTTGTTACCTTAAACTGACTCCTCACTCCCTTAAAGAGAGAAAACACTGAACTTCATGTCCCTCATATTTTACCTTCATGGCACCATTTTATCTTTACAAGAATAAAAGTACACAACCTCACACACACACACGCACGCACACGCACGCACGCACGCACACGCACACACAGACACATGCAAACACACACACACACGCACATACACACACACACACACACACACACACACACACACACACACACACACACACACACACACACACACTCTCTCTCTCTCTCTCTCACACACACACACAAACACGCACGCACGCACACATGCACACACAGACACACACACACAGACACACACACACACACACACACACACACACACACACACACACACACACACACACACAAACACACGCAGACACACAAACACACACACACACACACACACACACACACACACACACACACACACACACACACACACACACACACACACACAGTGTGCCTGTATTAGTTTGCTCAGATGCTGGATGCGTGTGCAGTATCACAGAGCAGGTGCAGCGGTTCCGGCCCATTAGCTGCAGGGTCAGTACAAGGGGACCGGCCCACATTACAGAGCGCTGTGTGCTTTAATAGCTGTTGGGGTAATGACACTGAGCAGCACTCAAGGTGAAGCATTCACCACATCACTCTTCTAATTGGATGTGTTGTTTTGAAATCACTCTGCAGCACCTTCTTAATTCAACATATTCCTTTTTTTCCCTGCCTCATTTGAAACGAGAACATCTGATGAGTGAGCTTAAACAATCTTCATCTTCATCATCATCATCCTCCATGCATCCCCCCGTGTCAGCACTCCCTTAAAATAAAGACACGTGAGTTTACCGTGCACATAAATGTGATCATGGAAACCTAAAATATGAAAACGTGTTGGAATCACGTGAAGTATTTTGTGCACGTGCTGCACTTGTGAAACACATGCTTTGCTCATGGGACATGTGGTTTTGGAACATTTTCATGGTGTCATGTGTGAAGCTCATTTAGATTCTCATGTGAAACCTGCTCATCACATCACGGCTGCAACATGTGCAAACACGCCTGCTGTTAAAAAGGGTGGAGATGACTCAAACTGCTTTATGATTTCATGTTTCTTTCACATCATTGATTAATGAAGAAACTATACGTGGTTACAACACGGGAGGTCGTGTGCACCGTATGCGCCGCGTTCAAGTGCTTAAGTCGTTAAAACCACTGTTGCTTGGCAACATCAACACGGAGGGCGTCTGGAAGCCACAGAGGCTCACGGTTTACCAAGCTAACAGGAAACACAAAGACACAGAGGGAGAAGAAGATTTAATCATTTTCCTCAGACGTAGATTATTATCTAAGTTATGAAGACAAACTAAAACTACAATATATCAGATGAACATCCAACCAAACATGAGCCTCCATGACCTCTGACCTTTCTGTAGAGCTCAGCAAACACTGAGGCTGGTAGAAGATGTGGAGCTGTGAGGTGGTGATGACCACCAGAGGGCGCCGTTCATACGGACTCTCCTCTGAACATGGAGAATACGACCACACTTGAACGCAGCACAGGTACAACCCTCTGAACACGGAGAATACAACGTCTGAACGCAGCACAGGTACAACCCTCTGCACACGGAGAATACGACCACACTTGAACGCAGCACAGGTACAACCTTCTGATTATCATCAGTTAAAGTAGCAGAAGTGTGTTTGAACACTCCTTCAGTGTCCTTCTACCTAAACATTATATCCTTTAAAAACACTCTTTTCTTTGAATACTTGAACTATTCTCTGCCTCTAAAGGAGAAAACGTTTTAATGAAAGAAAACCTATAAGTTTAAATATAATTATATTGTGTGTTATATTATAATAATATATCACACAATGAGAGATAGGAGAAGAGAAAATTACCTGAACATTGGACAGGACTTCAGCTCTCTAAATCAGAGACAGACTACTATTTTGAAGGGAATGAAACT
Source organism: Brachyistius frenatus (assembly GCF_029030835.1). NCBI lineage: Eukaryota > Metazoa > Chordata > Actinopteri > Embiotocidae > Brachyistius > Brachyistius frenatus. The sequence continues at coordinate 30,120 of NW_027211048.1, forward strand.
TTACGGGGATCCACAGTTCTGCCTGTGTGCGTGTGTGTGTGTGTGTGTGTGTGCGTGCGTGCGTGCGTGCGTGTGCGTGTGTGCTCACCTAATCAATAAGTCATACATTAAATCTAAATATTTGATTGTGAAGTGACAGGAACAACAGTGACTGATGACTCCTTAAACACACACACACACACACACACACACACACACACACACACACACACACACACACACACACACACACACACACACACACACACACACACACACACACACACACACACACACACACACACACACACAGAGAGAGACTGTGAGGGTAAATATGGATGATGTTGGTTCAGCAGCTCAAACACATCAAACTCTACTTATTGATTGCTGCAGATGGAGATCAAAGGTCTTTAATATCTTTAATATCAGCAAAACTAGTGATGAATGAATGAGTTGGAGTAAAAAGAGGAGAGAGGACGGAAGGTGAGAGGGGAAGGAGGAGGAGGAAGAAGAGGAGGACCAGGAGGAGGAGGAAGGGAGAAGGAAGAGGAGGAGGGGAGGAGGACGAAGAGAAAGGAGGAGCAGAAGCAACGTGATGGATCTTGTGCAAGAGGGGGGAAGCATATGTATGTGTATTGTACGTTGTATATATGTTGTATGGAGATTGCATGTTGTATGTATATTGCATGTAGTAGCCTGTAGTATGTATGTTGTATGTATATTGCATGTAGTATGTATGTTGTATGTATATTGCATGTAGTATGTATGCATTTTGTATGTAGTATGCATGTTGTATGTATATTGTATGTTGTATGTATGTTGTATGTATATTGCATGTAGTATGTATGTTGTATGTAAATTGCATGTAGGATGTATGTCTTTTGTATGTAGTATGTATGTTGTATGTATATTGCATGTAGTATGTATGCATTTTGTATGTAGTATGCATGTTGTATGTATATTGTATGTTGTATGTATGTTGTATGTATATTGCATGTAGTATGTATGTTGTATGTAAATTGCATGTAGGATGTATGTCTTTTGTATGTAGTATGTATGTTGTATGTATATTGCATGTAGTATGTATGTTGTACGTATAGGTGGTATCAGAGTGCAGGTGAGCTCTACCTGATGGATCCTGTGAAGGAGGGGGGGCAGCCAGTCCTTGTTGACCTCACAGTGACTGTCCAGGAAGGTGAGGACTCTGGCCCTCGCAGCATCCGCCCCCCTCACTCTGGACCGGATCAGACCTGACACGCACACGGAAACATGAGAGACATGTGTCAAACATGTTCATCTCCTCCATGTTTACATGTTTCAGTCCACCAGGCCTCATGAACAACGGATTGTTACAACATATTCTGTCACTGATGGAGGAAACTAAACATATTTAATCAGAAGAGATTTAACACAAATATAATTTCACCACTGTGTGAAATTAATTACCAAAATCTATAATTAATTTTATCAGCTGAACACAAAAAACGACATGAACTCTGGTTGGCAGCAGCCTCCTCCACGGATTATCAGATACAATGGAGTAGAATAATAAGTACCTGCTGCACATGAACCGAGAGCAGCACAGTAACGTACACGGATCAGCAGGAAGCTGCAACTTTGGTGAGGAACTATTTGAAGTTGTTAGACCTCCACAATGGACCTGAAACTGGAGGAGGGACACAGCAGAGGTTTGGGGGACAGAAACTAGTCGCACTGTGTTGTTGAGGTAAGAAAGTTGCCGGTTTTCAATGCTTTGTGAGCGTTGTGTTGTCATGTTGGAGGAGCCTGTTGCCATGGCGACACAGTTCAGGTGGTCCACAGTGAATGTTCCCCTCAGAAGGTCCCGATAGAACTCGGTGTTGACAGTCTATCTCAGGACGTCAGGGACAGATCATAGACCTGCACGAGGCTGGAATGGACTACAAGACCATCGGCCAGCAGCTCGGTGAGATAGAGACAACTGTTGGTGAGATTATTGGGAAATGGAAGAAACACTAAATGACATGGATCTCCTTGGTCTGGATCTCCTTGGTCTGGATCTCCTCGGTCTGGATCTCCTCGGTCTGGATGTCCTTGGTCTGGATCTCCTCGGTCTGGATCTCCTCGGTCTGGATCTCCTCGGTCTGGGGCTCCATGGAGATCTGGCCTGGTGGGGTATTGATGATCATGAGGAAGGTGAGGGATCAGCCCAGAACTACACGAAGGAACTTGTTCATGATCTCCAGACAGCTGGGACCACAGTCACCATGGAAATCATCGGTAACACACGACGCCGTCATGGATTAAAATCCCACAGCAGCTTTTAAAATATGTGAACACAATAATAATAATGGAATACTTTTCATGATATATCTTCCCCATGTTTCATGAGCATCTCTTCGCTGCACTCTGTTCGTAGGTAACAGTAAGAGTCTGTGAACTTTTTAACCTAGTAACAGATTGACAAAGTATGTTCAGTGTAACATCCCCACAAAATGTACAATTTGCTCACAATTAAAAAAAAAAAAATACTGTGACAAATACTAAACTATTACTACGATGCACAATAGCTGCTGATAATGACAATGTTAGTTATAATAATGATCATTAGAGCCTCTATTCTTTCTAACTTCCCCTGTAACTATTAATCTGTCCTGTTCACACACACTTTAACAAACTCATGTTACACTCGGATATTGAACGTGGAGCCGTCACTGCTTCTTTCTGCTGCGACAGATCGGATGAGACACTATATATATATTCAGGTTTCACGCCCACCAGCTGTGACTATTAGTTAACACACACACACACACACACACACACACACACACACACACACACACACACACACACACACACACACACACACACACACACACACACACACACACACACACACACACCGAGTGTTTCAGCTGAGGTGGTGATGCAGCCCTTCACCTGTCTGTATTAGTGCTCCGCTCCATTTATTGACATGCTCCTTCTCACTGTCAGTCAGCGAGGGGAAATCGATGCAGGGCTCTTAGAGGCCCTGTCAGACATGGACACAAGCTTTTAACAAGCGCATCACACTCTGCGTGTGTGTGTGTGTGTGTGTGTGTGTGTGTGTGTGTGTGTGTGTGTGTGTGTGTGTGTGTGTGTGTGTGTGTGTGTGTGTGTGTGTGTGTGTGTGTGTGTGTGTGTGTGTGTGTCCATCTCTAAGGGAGAGGGAGGGAAAAGAGCGAGGAAGGTAGTGAAGGGAAAGTGAATGCGTTTGTTGGCTGATTGCAGCTTTTGAAAGAGACAGTGTGTGTGTGTGTGTGTGTGTGTGTGTGTGTGTGTGTGTGTGTGTGTGTGTGTGTGTGTGTGTGTGTGTGTGTGTGTGTGTGTGTGTGTGTGTGTGTGTGTAAATGAGCCTGTTAGAGAGGTCTCCTTGATGGAGGCCAGTGTTCTCTTCTATTTGGACTAAATGGTCTAATCAATACTCCCTGACATGGAGACGTAGTGTGTGTGTGTGTGTGTGTGTGTGTGTGTGTGTGTGTGTGTGTGTGTGTGTGTGTGTGTGTGTGTGTGTGTGTGTGTGTGTGTGTGTGTGTGTGTGTGTGTGTGTGTGTGTGTGTGTGTGTGTGTGTGTTTGTGAGTGCTCCTTCGAATAATGTGTTCACTGGGTGTGGAATACTGCGTGTGTGGGTCCTTTGTGAGTGTGTGTGTCGGTGACATTGTACGAGAGGGCTGTGATGTTTCACGCGGCGCCGTTGGGCCGAGGCTCAGCCAATTAAAAATCCCATTTCATCCTCAATAAGGCTTTATTTGCTGGATGGATGGACACACACACACACACACACACACACACACACACACACACACACACACACACACACACACACACACACACACACACACACACACACACACACACACACACACACACACACACACACACACACACACACACACACACACACACACACACACACACAAACTGGACCCGCATACAAGTCGGCACACACGGGGCTGCAAGTGTGAACTGGCAGAAGTGGACACTCATTTTCTTGGACACACACACACACACACACACACACACACACACACACACACACACACACACACACACACACACACACACACACACACACACACACACATGCGCGCTAAAGGGCTGACTTTGTCCAGAGGAGAGTGTTAATCAACATGGATAACACTGAACTGTCTCCACCGATCACAGATATGATAACAGAGACTAACCCTTCCAGTGTCCATACTAATATACTGTTTAGTACGCCAGAAACAGATTTACTACGTTCCAGTATCCATACTAACATACTGTTTAGTACGCCAGAAACAGATTTACTCCGTTCCAGTATCCATACTAATATACTGTTTAGTACGCCAGAAACAGATTTACTATGTTCCAGTATCGATACTAATATACTGTTTAATACACCAGAGATTTACTATGTTCCAGTATCCATACTAACATACTGTTTAGTATGTCAGAAACAGATTTAGTGTGTTCCAGTATCCATACTAACATACTATATAGTATGCCAGAAACAGATTTACTACGTTCCAGTATCCATACTAACATACTGTTTAGTACGCCAGAAACAGATTTATTATGTTCCAGTATCCATACTAACATACTGTTTAGTACGCCAGAAATAGATTTACTATGTTCCAATATTTAGTATGTTAAATGTAGGATGCCAAAAGTACCAGGATGTCCTACTATATTTGGTCGTATTTTGCAGTATGCAAGCCAGCATGCTACTTGAGCTATTCTGATCCACAATCCTTTGCACAATGGAAGATACACCACATCGAGTAAGCTGCTGAGACAGTTGGTGGTGCTAATGCTCCGCCCACAAAAGGAAGAAGGAGAAGAAGAAGAGGCATTAAAAGGAAGCCTACTCATTCCAAATTGCCTCCTTTTTCTTTTTACTTCAAACGTCGTGCTACAGATCGCTTATGATGAAGTAGTTTGTCCCAATTGTACACATACTACATGCTATCGTACATACTTTTAAGGAGAGCTGTAGCCAGTTTAAGACACTTCTGTATCAGCCTCATTTTACAGACCCGGAAACTATTAACACTTTTATATACAGTCTGTGTTTTATATACAGTGTGTATTTTATATACAGTCTGTGGCTGTGAAACAAACACATATTCTGTCTCATGTCACATACAGGAAGGACATGTGTAGAGCTGATGACAACAAAGACTACAAAGACTACAAAGTCCATCCTTCAGACTTTAGTTTGGTTCATCTGAAACAACCTTTACATCAGTTAATGTTAAGAGGCAAAGGAAAGCATTATGTCAAGGAGTGTGTAACTGGAAATGTGTGTGTGTGTGTGTGTGTGTGTGTGTGTGTGTGTGTGTGTGTGTGTGTGTGTGTGTGTGTGTGTGTGTGTGTGTGTGTGTGTGTGTGTGTGTGTGTGTGTGTGTGTGTGTGTGTGTGTGTGTGTGTGTGTATACAGTATCAGGCTTGTGTGTTTTTATGGCCATTAAAAAGACAATCAAGTCAGAAAGCCTGAAGCCATAAACTATTAACTAGCTGAACTGATGAACCCTGCCTCTGTGTGTGTGTGTGTGTGTGTGTGTGTGTGTGTGTGTGTGTGTGTGTGTGTGTGTGTGTGTGTGTGTGTGTGTGTGTGTGTGTGTGTGTGTGTGTGTGTGTGTGTGTGTGTGTGTGTGTGTGCGCGCGCGTGTGCGTGCTATAATGAAATCCTTCAGTGACAGCATGTAGGACAAGTGTTCCTGTTGTCATAGAGAGATTGAGAGGTGAAGGAGAAGGAGAACAAACTTTAAAATACAAGCAACAGAGCGAGTTAGAAAGAAACATGAACTATAAGATGGTATAAAAATAGAAAGAGGAAGAGGAGGAACGAGAGGAAGACCTTGAAGAAAAGCAGGAACCAGAGGAAGACCTTGTGAGAGTGTTGTCTGAGGTTTTTCAGTGTTTTCTGAGTGTTGTCTGAGTTACACTACATTTTTAACTCTTCTGTCCTACATAGCACCTTGCCTCGTACCTGGATTATTTGTTGATCTTATTAGAAAATGACAACCGCAGCAGAAAAGGTAAGTCTAATCTATCAACACGTCGGACAAGAATAAATCAAAAAGTTCAGAGACTTCCTGTTGGCAGAGAAAATAATGTGCACGGAGCAGCAGGAAGCTGGAGTTTTAGTGAGGAAGAATTCCAAGTTACATCACTTTATCAGTCAGACTGTCAACACCGATTTCTAGTTGGACCTTCTGAGGGCTCTCAGGGTTGTTAGCAGTGTTAGCTGTTTGCTAACTTACATTTAGCGTGTTTTTAACTAAATTTGCTTGGTGTTTGTTAGCGTTATTATTATTGCCATGGCAAGAGACTTCTCCAACATGACAGCATGCTGTTAATGAAGTTTCTCACCCTCATCAACAATCGTACCTCCCCACCATTCCGACCCAAAACTATGACCCAAAATCTGATGTTTCTCTGCTCCAGTTTCAGGTCCATGATGACATCACATGTTCATGTGCCAGCGGTCATGTTAACGTGTGGAACTCAGGTGCTGATGTCACGTAAGTGATGACTCCTTGCTCCATGGACATAACTGCTGCACAAAAAAAAAAGAAATCTGCAAATTTCTGGCATCGTAAAGGTCAGCTTTAGGTGGTGTGTCCACAACACACCACCTAAAGAAGACTGAATTCTCCTGTGAGCTGTGAGCATCTAATGCTGATGTACAGCCATCTAAAATCATCTGCAGCGGGATTAGACACATCTTTTCATACCTTTTTCTGACCCTTCAGCATGCTTTCACTTCCCAAAATGCTCATGACCCCATCACATTGTGGACCTGCCATGTTAATTTGTGTATTGCACTCGTTTGTATTCTATATTTAAGAGCATGGAGGCAGCTCCAAATGGATTACATAGAAAAATGATAAGCCATAACGCATGACTGTAGGAGCCATTAAAATGGAGAGCAATATCCATATTTAGTGTGTCTGACTTGTCTGGCTGTCACTGGTGGTTCTGGTGAGTTATTTATGAATCTTTCATGTTTCAAAGAAACAGGTCCAGTGTTAACTGGTGCTCGTGCTTTTGAATTTGCGGTGTGTTCGGTTTCAGGTTGTGGAAGATATTTTCTATCCAGTGACATTTTTCTTTATGATGGTCTGAGCTCTATTTCAGCAGCAGCTTCTGTCGCTTCAATTCACTTCAGGTCATTTCATTTGTGCGGTTCAGAGATGAATCAATCTGTCTCCCTTCACTCACTTCACTGTGTTTATGTTATGTTTAAGAAGAAGGTTGAACAATGTATGTTCTTCATCCAGGACAGAGGCAGTATGGATATCAAATGTTTACACACCAACATGTTAAAACTCTCCACTGACGATGATGTCGTACCTTCTCTTTTGGTGTTGCGAAGACATTTGACTTTGGGCAGTTTGGTGAGAAGCTGACAGTCACTTTCTGAAAGAAAGAAAGAAAGAAAGGAAGAAAGGAAGAAAGAAAGAAAGAAAGAAAGAAAGAAAGAAAGAAAGAAAGAAAGAAAGAAAGAAAGAAAGAAAGAAAGAAAGAAAGAAAGAAAGAAAGAAAGAAAGAAAGAAATAGCATGAACAGAATACGATTAATCTATAACAGAGGAGCGCTGTGTCAAATATATCCAGATCATTTCTCTTTGGGAAAGTTTTCAACAGTAGGACGAAAATTCAAAGCTTCCGTTTGACACGTCAGATGTTTGTCGCTGCTGTTCAGTCTGCTGAATTGGTAATAATATATTATTATGAATATAACTGCTGTAAAACATGTTCAAAAAACACTGTGGTGCAGAGTGACAAAATGAGAAGGAATAAAACTGAAACTGAAATTAACATTTCATTCATGTTGTGTTTTAAAATAATAATTGTACTCAATATTAAACTGGATTCAATAGTTCTGTGTGTTTTAACAGTAAATACAAACTTGAACTGAAGTTTTCAAATAAGGAGGCAAGAAGAGAATTTTTCATTTTATTTTTATACAGTTTAACAAACTAAGAGATACCGTTGTGTTTTCATGAGGTTTATTATCATATGAGGATATTTATGTTTTCTTACGCTCTATTACATCACTTAGCATGAAGGTACCGACATAAAAAATCATTAGGATTAGATTATATTAACTGATTAAACCAGAGTTAATAACAAACAGTTTTAACCTGCAGGCCTTCGACAAAACCGACATATTTATGCTGTGTTTTATATGTTCATTTATGTCTCTTTATTTATGTTATGTTTTATATGTTCATTTATGTCTCTTTATTTATGTTATGTGTTTTATAGGCTTAATTATGTCTGTTTATTTATGTAATGTTTTATAGGTCTAATTATGTCTGTTTATTTATATGTTACATGTTTTATAGGTATAATTATGTCTGTTGATTTATATGTTTTATATGTCTAATTATGTCTGTTTATTTATGTTACATGTTTTATAGGTATAATTATGTCTGTTGATTTATATGTTATATGTTTTATATGCCTAATTATGTCTGTTTATTTATGTTACATGTTTTATAGGTTTAATTACGTGTTTATTTATGTTATGTTTTATAGGTTTAATTATGTCTGTTTATTTATGTTATATGTTTTATAGGTTTAATTATGCGTGTTTATTTATGTTATATGTTTTATAGGTCTAATTATGTCTGTTTATTTATGTTATGTTTTATAGGTCTAATTATGTCTGTTTATTTATATGTTTTATAGGTTTAATTATGTCTGTTTATTTATGTTATATGTTTTATAGGTTAAATTATGTGTGTTTATTTATGTTATATGTTTTATAGGTCTAATTATGTCTGTTTATTTATATGTTATATAGGTCTAATTATGTCTGTTTATTTATATGTTTTATAGGTTTAATTATGTCTGTTTATTTATGTTATATGTTTTATAGGTCTAATTATGTCTGTTTATTTATGTTTTATAGGTCTAATTATGTCCGTTTATTTATGTTATATGTTTTATAGGTCTAATTATGTCCGTTTATTTATGTTAGATGTTTTATAGGTTTAATTATGTGTGTTTATTTATGTTATGTTTTATAGGTCTAATTATGTCTGTTTATTAATATGTATATTTAGAGAAAGTTCTGAAGCAAAATTTCTTATACGTATAAACAACTTGCCAATAAAGCTGATTCCTTTTTTTTAAGGTCTCTTTCCTACAGAAATGTAACCGTATGTTTGTTTGAGAAGTAGAATGTTTGTGAAGGTCGTGACCTCCGTCTCAGCTGTGACCCTTTGTGAAGGTCATGACTTCCATCTCAGCTGTGACCCTTTGTGAAAGTCGTGACCTCCGTCTCAGCTGTGACCCTTTGTGAAGGTTGTGACCTCCATCTCAGCTGTGACCCTTAGTGAAAGTCGTGACCTCTGTTTCAGCTGTGACCCTTAGTGAAGGTCGTGATCTCTGTCTCAGCTGTGACTCTATGTGAAGGTCGTGACCTCCATGTCAGCTGTGACCCTTCGTGAAGGTCATGACCTCCATCTCAGCTGTGACCCAAGGAGACGCCTCACTGCTCATTCAACACCAACTTCTCCTTTCAAAGAAACGCTGCGACTCACTGAACGATTCACTCTTTAAATCTTAAAGCTCCTTTTTAACGTGGAAGTTTAATCCAGACGATCACTGATTCATACTTTAATCACCTGGATTATTATTATGGATTATTTTCTGTCTCTGTTATTATGGGATGTCATGTTTCCACAGTAGATTATTATGGGATGACATGTTTCCACGGTATGTTATTATGGGATGACATGTTTCCACAGTAGATTATTATTCGATGACATGTTTCCACAGTATATTATTATTTTTTGATGACATGTTTCTATTCAGTACTGTTAACACTGATCCTGCTGCTGTTGCTCATTTACATGTTTTCTAACTTTGGTTCCTGGTGTGTATCCGTCCTCTCTGGTACCTCCATCTTCTCTTCAGGGTCTAAATCTGGCTCTACTTCACCTTCAACACTTTCCCTTCTAGTTCTGGCACCACCTTCTCTGACTGGCTGTCAGGTTGGTGACTCAGGAGGGTTTTAATAAAAGCAGAGAAAAGTTCTTAAAGGTATTCAGAGCCACTGGTTACAGATTAAGTTTTCAGTTTTCTTCCTGGAATATTTAGTGTTCATGTTTTATCCTCTCTGATGAAAACTACATTTACATGTTTCTTTATGTTTGTAGTTCACGTCTGTCTGTTTTGAGACTCCCTCATGTCTCTGTGATTAATCTGCTCTACGTTCTCTTCTGCTTGCTGTATTTCACCTGGACGTTGTGTCTCCCTGGAGACGGGCTGGACACAGCTGCAGAGGAGTCTTCCTTCAACTCGTAGGTCTCCTCTTTGACCCAGAACGGAGGGTCGCTTTTTTTTTGTCTCCACTTTATCCTGAAACTGAGGACGCAGCTGCTGCAGAAACATTCGTCCCTCTGACCTGGTAAAGGTCTCATCTCTGTTATCTCTGACACCTGAGTGTGTGTGTGTGTGTGTGTGTGTGTGTGTGTGTGTGTGTGTGTGTGTGTGTGTGTGTGTGTGTGTGTGTGTGTGTGTGTGTGTGTGTGTGTGTGTGTGTGTGTGTGTGTGTGTGTGTGCAGCTGCAGCTCACCGTCCTCACTGAAGTCGTCCACCAGAATGATGTCATGGATGAGATGAACCGGAGTTCTGTTTAAAACACTGCAGAGAAACACAGAAGAAAATATCATTAGTCTCAAAAACACAGACAAACAAATGTGTGCAGTACACACACACACACACACACACACACACACACACACACACACACACACACACACACACACACACACACACACACACACACACACACACACACACACAGACAGACAGACACAGATACACACACAAACTCAGGTGCTCATGAATCCATTACGTACGCGCTGCACGCCATATGAAACATCATATTGAAAATGTCAGCCCAAATTCCTTTTATGAAAATGTACGACATGTCGGCTCTAAAAAACTATTTCATTAAATGGAAGATTGAAACATAAAAAATTCATAAGTTTTACTGGAAGAAAATGAGAAAATGTGTTTTGTTATGGAAGAGTTTCTGCTCTGGTTTATTTAATTATTTCTACTGTTCAATCCTCCGTGTTCATCATTCCCTCTGGATGAGGCTGAGGAGGAAGAGGAGGATGAAGGGCATAAAAGGATAAAAGGGGGAAAGACAAGTGATGAGGAAGAGGAAGACTGATAGAGAGGATTAGGAGGATGAAGAAAAAGGATGAGAGAGGAGACATGGAGAAAATGACTATAGAAGGAAAGAAGGAAGCATACAAGAGGAGAGGAAGGAGGAAAGATGGAAGAAAATATTAAGAAAGAAAAGGAGGGAAGGAAACTGGAAAAAAGGAGGAGGAGGAAGAGAAGCAGAATAAAAGAGAAAAGGAGGGGAAGGACGGAAAGAAGAAAGCAAATGAGATAAAAGGAGGAGAGGAAGACAAGATAAAACTGGAATAAGGAAGATAAGAGGAAATGAGAGGGTACAGAGGAGGAAAAGGAGACACAGGAACTGATAAAAGGAAAGGGAAGGAAGGAGGGGAGGGGAGGGGATGCGAAGGAACTCAGGACTCAGGCATCAATCAGTTCATCTATCAGTTCATCTATCAGTTCATCTATCAGTTCATCAATCAGTTCATCAATCAGTTCATCTATCAGTTCATCTATCAGTTCATCAATCAGTTCATCTATCAGTTCATCAATCAGTTCATCAATCAGTTCATCTATCAGTTCATCAATCAGTTCATCAATCAATTCATCAATCAGTTCATCAATCAATTCATCAATCAGTTCATCAATCAGTTCATCAATCAGTTCATCAATCAGTTCATCAATCAGTTCATCTATCAGTTCATCAATCAGTTCATCTATCAGTTCATCTATCAGTTCATCAATCAGTTCATCAATCAGTTCATCTATCAGTTCATCAATCGGTTCATCAATCGGTTCATCAATCGGTTCATCAATCGGTTCATCAATCGGTTCATCTATCAGTTCATCAATCAGTTCATCAGTTCATCAATCAGTTCATCAATCAGTTCATCAATCAGTTCATCAATCAGTTCATCAATCAGTTCATCAATCAATTCATCAATCAGTTCATCAATCAATTCATCAATCAGTTCATCAATCAGTTCATCAATCAGTTCATCTATCAGTTCATCAATCAGTTCATCAATCAGTTCATCAATCAGTTCATCTATCAGTTCATCAATCAGTTCATCAATCAGTTCATCAATCAGTTCATCAATCAGTTCATCAATCAATCATCAGTTCATCAATCAGTTCATCAATCAGTTCATCAATCAGTTCATCAATCAGTTCATCTATCGGTTCATCAATCAGTTCATCAATCGGTTCATCTATCGGTTCATCAATCGGTTCATCAATCAGTTCATCAATCAGTTCATCAATCAATTCATCAATCAGTTCATCAATCGGTTCATCTATCAGTTCATCAATCGGTTCATCTATCAGTTCATCAATCAGTTCATCTATCAGTTCATCAATCAGTTCATCAATCAGTTCATCAATCAGTTCATCAATCAGTTCATCAATCAGTTCATCTATCAGTTCATCTATCAGTTCATCAATCAGTTCATCAATCAGTTCATCAATCAGTTCATCTATCAGTTCATCAATCGGTTCATCTATCAGTTCATCAATCGGTTCATCAATCAGTTCATCAATCAGTTCATCAATCAATTCATCAATCAGTTCATCAATCGGTTCATCTATCAGTTCATCAATCGGTTCATCTATCAGTTCATCAATCAGTTCATCAATCAGTTCATCAATCAGTTCATCTATCAGTTCATCAATCGGTTCATCTATCAGTTCATCAATCGGTTCATCAATCGGTTCATCAATCAGTTCATCAATCGGTTCATCAATCAGTTCATCAATCGGTTCATCAATCAGTTCATCAATCAGTTCATCTATCAGTTCATCAATCAGTTCATCAATCAGTTCATCAATCAGTTCATCAATCAGTTCATCTATCAGTTCATCAATCAGTTCATCTCTGCTACAGACAAACGTGGATGAATGGACACAAATATCTTTTCTTTCTGCGTCTCTTCACCTTCTCTCTCTCTTTATCAACTTACACACACACACACACACACACACACACACACACACACACACACACACACACACACACACACACACACACACACACACACACACACACACACACACACACAGTTCACAGGCCACCAGCTCTGAGGCTCCGCCCCCTCAGGAGTGCAGAGGAGCAGCTATCTCCAGCTCACAGAGAATATAATCACAGCTGACAGTCACAGAGGAGCACCTTCATATCTGAACTCAACTCTATAACAATCTGAAGGGATTTTATTATTTATTTATTTATTTTTCTGAAAGATTTTCATGACCTACAGCTTTCATCCAGAGTGCCTGGAGAAGTGTTTCTAGAGCGGAAGTGAATCTGACCCACTCTGAGAAATCTGATGCTAAATGGGTGCTGCTGATCAGGTCAGAGGTCAGAGGTCAACTCCCACAGGAAACGCCCGTTCTGAGCTAGATAACACAGGCTGGAGGGGGTCAACGTGGAGAAAGACGAGAACAGCTGCAACAAACAAGCAGGTTCTTTAAAGAACAGGACAAAAGAGATGATGTCACAGCCTGTTGTCAGCCATGTTGATTTGAACTGTATTATTAAATGTCAAACTACCCCCCCCCCCAACAAGTCCTCCAACACACGTGGGAATACAGGTTGTTTGTTGGTCTACATTATGTAAGTAACTTAACCTACGTTACTTTAGTTAAACATGAAAGTCCTACATGCACGTAATTTTCAGGCCAAGGACAGACTGACACAGTGTCCTCTACTGTTCTCTAGTGGCCTGACGGGTGTATTACACATTCTGCCGTGATACTGGGCTGAAGAGGAAGAAAACACCCGAGTAATCCAACCCTTTTAGGAGGAGAACGCTTTTATTCACTCTAATTAACCACATTTACTGTAAACACGTACAAACGGTGTCAAATTTGGGGAAAAATCATCAGAACTTGGTCACAACTGCTGAGAATGAGTTTGAACTGCAGCTACGAGCTTCAGTTTGAGTTGTAGATCTCAATTTGTGAGTTTTCTGGGTTACGGTGAACTGACAACACGAGACAGGTTCAATGTCAGTGAGCATCAGTTGTTACACTTTTGTTTGTGCCCTGAAAACTCTCGGCTGCAGGCAGCACGTGTTTTGTGAGCAGGTGCTGCAGCTCCCAATCCTCCGTTCCAGGTTTCAGATTGTGTTGGCGCTCTGCTGGCTGGATTTATGGATTTATTTACACCTGAGAAGTGACGCTTTCAACCGTTGGCCGCTAGATTTCTTCTGCTTGCCTGGTTACTGTAAAAGCACGCTGTCACTCTGTCCTTCATGTGGAGGGGGTGTTTGTTGTAGCGCAGAAACTCAATTTTCTACAGGTGAGAAGTCAAATTAGTTTCTTCTGTTTATGTGGTATTAGACTTCGCTGCAGGGCTAAATTTTGTTCTTTTATCCTCTTTAAAACATTCTCCTTTTCTGTCTGTCTCTGTTTACACCTCGCCTCAGTTCCCTCCCTCTTTGTTCCCCTCTCTCTCTGCCTGATTGGTTTCTGACAGCCAGCTCCTCCATCCTCCACCTCGCTGGAGTAATTCATCACTCTTTTCTCTCCACCTCTGCATCCGCCACTCGTTCCACTCATCCACATCCTGCCGTCTTTCTCCAACCGATTTCTCTATCAGGACCACGGACAGCAATGGAGGAATTTTACTGCAAAATTATCTGAAGAAATCTTTAAATCCGAATCATGATTCAATCTTTTTCTAAATAAACACATTTTCAAATATGCAGCACAAAAAAATCATGTCTTAAAAACAGATTTATCTTTTTTAAAGTGAGTACTTCACCTCTTTCACTGCATCTTAAATCTGTCTCACCCCAACAGAAAGCCTTTCCCAGCAGATCTGTGGAAACTGTTCTTGGAAAGAAATCCTGATTCAGCCACTCAATATGCTCTGTTCTGTCCAACCTGCAGTGATGCATTCTGCTATATATCTGCACCCAGTAAATACTGTCTCATCACCGCTGATCTACTGAGCTGTACGTCTGCATTCATCAGTCCCAGTGTGGAACCAGAGCCCGAGCTGTCCCTGCTAATCTGCACACATCTACATCTATATTCACTAATTATGTCTCATGACTGTTTATGGACTGGATGCTGTATGTAGAAGCTCATCAGTGTTTGTCTAATGCCTCATACAAGCAATGAATGGAGAGAAGATGGAATAAAAAGTCTCATTACTGATGATCTGAGATGTTACATTCCCATCCTGTAAATACAAACAAATACTGTGTAATTACAGCAGATGGAGCTACTAAACACGTTTCTGATGAATGCTGTTTAATCAGGAATAACAATATTCTTTCTGAGATGTTTTGGGGGAACGACATATCTTTTTTGGGGCTTGAGCTCAATGTAAAAACTACAGTTTAACAAAATTTAGAGAAGGATGAAGATTGAGAGAGAAGAATATAAGAAGAGGACAACAGAGGGCCTCGAATGCCTTTTTAAAACAGTCAATGAGCTGCAGACAGCAAACTCTATAAATCCTGCTCTTCTTCTTGCTAATAAATCCTGAGTGATGAGCTGTAGGAAGTGATTTGGACTCTTTGCTATGCGTTTTTAGGACCACTGAGTCAGAAAGTGCTGAACTGTTGCTGATCGAGAAGTGCCATTTCTACACTCCCGATGACTGCTGGCTGCTGAGCAGAGCAGGATGGTTGCTTGGCTGGATTACAGACTGACTGATGGACCACCAGAGTAATTAGATGGCTAACCGTGGTTTGTTTTACAGGCTTTCTGAAGCCTGATCTCGTCTTAGACTGATTAATTTATTAATGAAAGTTAAAACTATAAGAAAGAGCTGTGTTTGACCATGACATTGTTTCTACATGAAATTTTATCAAAAGTTATTTGTACAAAAATTACATTTCTGTTATGCTTTAAGAAATCCATTTTAAAATCTCTGGAAATGACACCTTAAGTCGATATCGTATTAAAATCACGATCTCGATTCAGGCCTCTATACGCCCTCATTTCTGAATTCCAACAATTCTGCTGCATTTTCATTCGGGACATCGGCTGCACCAAAACAAGTGCTTCTACTCTCCCTCAACCAATAACAATGCAGCATTCCACCACGTGATGCAGAACAGCAGAAACCGGCAGGAAGGACGTTGAGTTCTTACCTGCCCGCTGAGAACTGCATGCAGCTCGCAGGACTGCGCACAGCTTCAAGGAAAACTACCAGACATTGGAGTGGTTTGGAAAAGTAGGTGGCCCAACATATTTCAGTGCTCAGTGTGATGCCTCCTTGGAGTGTTTGCTGGTCAATAAATGGAAATATTCCAAAGCTACAGGGATGTAGATCTCCTCTTCTCTCTCAATTTAAAGAGTTTCTTGTCTTTTATTTGCACAAACAGTACGAGATGCAAAGCGGAGCGATGTACTGATATTTCCTCAATGCGTTTGTGCTGCCTGAGACACGAGGGATGGAGATGATTGTAATTTGTGTCATTGTGCTTCGAGTGCCCTCACAAACAGAAAAATTTATCACAATCAGCAATTAATGAAGGCAAGTAAACAAAAACAAAGGTAGGTGCTGGCTGGATATCAGAACAAACATTGAATGAACCCTTTCTGAAGTCCATTAACATGCAGCATGTGTGCAGGCTTGGCTGTGGATGTAAAATGAACAGAAAAGACCAGATATGTTTTCTTACTTCTCCATCTGTAACATGGTGTGCTGCCACAGTGTTTGTGATATAAATCCCTCTTGTAGGATTAGCTGGCTTTTTTATGTCATTAAATTTGGCATCGATGAGTGAAAATTCCTGCCAGAGCAGCTTTGATCTCATAATATTTATTACATTGGATGAGATTTCTGTCTGGCTGTCCCTTGATGCTGCTCTGTAAATAATGGAACCTTTACATGAACACACACACACACACACACACACACACACACACACACACACACACACACACACACACACACACACACACACACACACTCACTCACTCACTCACTCACTCACTCACTCACTCACTCACTCCTCACTCTCCCTCCCTCCCTCCCTCACTCACACACACACACACACACACACACACACACACACACACACACACACACACACACACACACACACACACACACACTCACACTCACACTCACACACACACGGAGCTGAAATGAACTGAACCCGATCAGACCGGATGTCCACAGCAGCTCTGCATGTCTCTCCTCTTCCGTTTTTCTCTCCATCTCTTCGGCCTGCTAATCTCTTGGCCGGCGGAGATGCAGAAGATGAGATCAATTTTCGGATCAGACTTTGATTAAATATCGACAAGGCCGGCTCTCCCTCCGCCAGCAGCTCTTTGATCAGGAGATGAAAAGCTTTCAAAGTGCCCATCATTGTCTCAGAAATCAAACTTATTAAAACTCAGCGTGCTCACCGCCGGGACCCAAAGTGCCCAAAACTCCCAAATTACAGCTCTTCATAATGTAATTGTCGGCATTCAATTGGTTTTCAGTGTTTTCAGAGTCCTTGGAGCAAAGCCTGATTACATATAGTGAAAAGAAAACGTATCTATGTATTATCAGGAGATTCAAGTTTTCTTTCAGCCTCTTTAAAAAGCTGTTAGAAAGCTTCATAAAGAGGTTGTAAACTTTTCAGCTGTGAAGATATAGAGAGTGATGAGCTGGTGATGCCTTGCTCAAGGTGGAATGTCTTCGCTTCCTTATGTTGTTGGGACAGTTTTAAAAACATCTGGTCCAGATGCGTTCATGGGCTTGTGGAAATGTTCGGGTCTATAACCTGACCGAGCAGCACCAGAAGGCATCAACACATTGTGTCTGGACCTTTTCCAGAGTATTCTGCAGGTTTCCGTCATTACAAAAGGATTCCTGGCTGCCAGGAACTCTGGAGCAAAAGGTTTCATGTAAAAGACAGACGGGAACATTTTCCTTTCAACAGAACCCAAGTGATCATAGTCTGCTATTCAGGACTCGGTTGTTTCAGCAACCTGCTGTCCTCAGACACAAAACAGGAAATGTTTTTTGTTGTAACAAGATGCGAGTCGGAGCGCAGTAATGTGCAGGAAGCGGGCGAAGATATAACCTTCATGAGTAATATTCCAAGTTTCATCACTTGATTGTGATTTGTAAATGTGGTTTTATGACTGATGGTACGTGGACATCAGTGATGTCACCATCGACCTGAAACTGGAGCAGAGAAACAGCAGATTTTGGGGAATAAAATCTTCAACATTCCTACTGACAGCCAAGTGTTCCTGAGCCTATGCAGTGATTTCCACTGACTCCTCTCCTTTGCTGTGAGCGGCATGTTGTCATGTTGGAGGAGCCTGTTGCCATGGCGCCACAGTTCAAGTTGTTCACAGTGAATGTTTCCCTCAGAACGTCCCGGTAGAACTCGGTGTTGACAGTCTGACTCTGGGGGACGAAGAAAACCCAGCTGGTGTCTCCTGACTTGACGATCCTTCTCAGGTGTTGGACAGTGAAGCTCCGCCCCTTTTAAAATCTCTTGAAAGCATTTCGAGGATCTCTGTTGACCGTTTACAGAGTTTGACCCAAAATCTGCCGTTTGTCTGCTCCAGTTTCAGGTTTCCATGGTGACATCACTGATGTTCTCGTACCAGCGGTCACGTTAACGTGTGGAAATCAGTGATGATGATGAGCTCTGAATACTTCCTGATGAAGGTGGTTGCTGCCTCATACATCATTGTGCTGCGTTAAACAGGAACTTCTGAATGACACCTCGTAGTTTTACTATGTGATAATAGCTGAACTTCAGCAACAATCAATAAATAAAAGTGAGAATTGTTCAATGCAATGGATTCAACAACTCCACGGAGCAGTGAAACGTCACTGTGTGCAGGTAGAAACTGAAACCAGCATCAATCTAAAACAGGGATTCTTTGCTTTGGATGAGCAGTAACGTAATTAAACACAATTTGCAGTTAACGGGCCAAAATCAGAAAAACCAATAATCAGATAATAATCATATAATAATCACATAATAATCATAATAATCACATAATAATTGTATAATAGTCACATAATAATCATATAATAATCACAATAATTACATAATCAAATAATAATCATATAATACCGCACATAATAATCATATAATAATCATATGATAATATAATGATCATAATAATCACACCATAATCATATAATACTCATAATAATCATATACTAATTACAATAATCAGATAATAATCAGATAATAATCACATAATAATCATATAATAATCACATAATAATCATATAATAATCACACTAATCACACAATAATCACATAATACTCACATAATAATATATAATACTCATAATAATCACATAATAATCATATAATAATCACATAATAATCACAATAATCATGTAATAATCATAATATTATTCTGAGTGAATTCTGAATGTCTTTAAGGTCAAATTGAAAAATGTGTAGTCAAATGTTTTAATTTCAAAATAAACAATCTGCTGCACCCTGGTGAGATAAATAAAAAGGCAGCTAAACTAGAGTGTACAGTACACACACACACACACACACACACACACACACACACACACACACACACACACACACACACACACACACACACACACACACACACACACACGAGTGTATACACACATATATACCGAGAGACAGAGCCAACGGGAGCGGAGGAGCCCAGGGAGACAGATTGTCTTTTAATTGGTTGAAAACTGCAGAGCTTTGAGAAGGGCTGAAGGGGAGGACACACACACACACACACACACACACACACACACACACACACACACACACACACACACACACACACACACACACACACACACACACACACACACACACACACACACACACACACACACACGAGCACACACACAAGCACAGCAAACACTGTGATAGTGAGGAGACGTAGCCAGTCCCTCCCTCCTGACTGGTATACTGAGCTGAACTCACGCCAGAACCAGGAGGTGTGTGTGTGTGTGTGTGTGTGTGTGTGTGTGTGTGTGTGTGTGTGTGTGTGTGTGTGTGTGTGTGTGTGTGTGTGTGTGTGTGTGTGTGTGTGTGTGTGTGTGTGTGTGTGTGGCACCCTGCTGATATCATCAGACTGATGGCTCAGAGATGAGGGTCAGGCTGTAAATGTGTGTGAAGGTTTTGTTCTGATGGATATTTTCTGAATATCCAGATGTTGCTCATCAGCCAACATCTGGACAGTACAGGTAGCTGAAGGCGGGGCCTGTGAAGGTGAGGCCTCTGAAGCCTAACTAGAGATTTGATTTCAGCAGAAAAGTTATACAATTTTGAAAACATAGTTTTACAACTCTCTGATTAAACATCAAACCCTCTGGTCCTGAGGTATGAGTGTGTTTTACCTCTTGATGGTGCGGAGCAGGGTAGACCGGGCCTCATTGTGGAAGGTGATGATGATGGAGGTTGAAGGAAGGTCAGAGTCGTAGTGAAGAGTAGTGCACCTGCAGAAGAAGAGTGGGATCGAACATGACATCACTGATCAGTGGAAAAGAACAAGGTGTTTAGAAATGTGTTAAATAGGTCATAAAGTTTTGTATTAAAGGGTCCATAGTGTATAAACTTCTATAGACCGCAGTTTACTTCAATGTATAACTCCGCCCTCTGCCCCGCCCACTTCACTACGTTGAGGAACCGCTGCTCCGATTTTTAACAGAAGATAAATTATCATTAAATAACCTTCTAAAGGACTAATTTTCACAAATACGTGTGTGTGTGTGTGTGTGTGTGTGTGTGTGTGTGTGTGTGTGTGTGTGTGTGTGTGTGTGTGTGTGTGTGTGTGTGTGTGTGTGTGTGACTGTGTGTGTGTGTATGTGAGTGTGTTTTCATAACTAACATCACCGTCTTTGTAACACAACACTCCCAGATTTCTGTTCTCTGCTGAACTTTATAAAGATCAGATTCATGTTCTTTCACAGAGAAAGCTGCAGAGCGACAACACGTATCTGCTGTCTGAAGGAAGACGACACTCAGAACATCTGGACGAGCTCTGATGTGGCAGCAACTTTTCAGATCAGAGGTCTCTGTGAAGTTTGGCTGAGCAGTTTATATGCATTACTTCAATTCATAACTCATAACACAGGACGTGAGACAAGGTTTTTATGGATCTGAGCATCCAACAGATCAGAGACCAGCTCAGCGGGGTCACCTGCAATAATCCAGCCTCGTGTTCAACAACATGAAATCAAGTGACTACTAGCAGACCTCGTGTCATATTTTGAATGTTTTGTGGCCTCAGCTCGGTGTGTCTGCTCAACGTGTCCCTAAGCCACACATTGAGCCTCCTCCTGATAATACTGAGGGTTAGAACAGCAGCTAAACTATTAGCAGGTCGGCAGGCAGCGTCAGTCAGTGCACACGAGCACCGAGCTGTGAAATGAGACCATCAGCACCTCATTAACCACCAATCTGACGCTTGTCCTGTTGGTGGAGATTAAATGGAGAAATAAATAATATCTGCACAGCACATTAACAAATGTTAATCAAATCAGAGACATGAGGAGGATTCATGCTTTTACTGCTGTAATATGAAATCTATCCATCCATGCATCATCCATCCATCCATCCATGCATCATTCAACCATCCATCCATCATCTAACCATCCATCCATCATCCAGCCATCCAGCCAGCCAGCCAGCCATCCATCCATCCATCCATCCAACCATCCACCCACCCACCCACCCACCCACCCATCCATCCATCATCTTCAGCTGCAATACCAGTGAGTGCCACTACAGGTCGGCTCCAAAAAGCCTCCGGCTCCATAGACTCCCATTCAACTTCTCTCATCAAATCCAAAGTGAATAAAATGTGTCCATCAGTTATCTCGGTGTTGTTAGCTAAAGTCACTCCTTCTTATTAGTTTTCTGGAGGTCCATCTGAAAATAATCCCTCATTCATTAGAAAAGAAGATTCAAGAAGACCTGTTTTTGGGGGCGTGTCTGTTTGATTGACAGGCCTGTGGTGCAGACAGGTTACAGCTATCGGTGGGCGGGACGTAGTATCGTCAGGTTTCCAATCAGATCGGTCAGATCCACCGCTGGCTCCTCCCCCAGCTCATCCAAATATGGTCACTTCCTGCTCCAAACTGCTCCAAACTATCAAGATGGTGACGGACAGAATCTGAACTGGAGGATTCATAACGTTCACAAACCAACGATGACATCACTGATGGTTGATGACATCACTGATGGATGATGGTTGGTTTGTGACACTGATACACTTCCCTCTAGTGGACAGGATGTGTATTACATGCGTTGCAGTGATATCGGGGGCTGTTGTT